>NW_018744639.1:0-60862 GCF_001683475.1 Chenopodium quinoa | reverse complement strand
ATTTGACTTTCATTTGATTCAAATAGCTTTGTTTGAATGTGTTTGACTTTCATTTGATTCAATTTGCTTTGTTTAAATGTGTTTGACTTTTATTTGATTCAAATAGCTTTGTTTGAATGTGCTTGACTTTCATTTGATTCAAATAGCTTTATAGAATGTATTTGACTTTCATTTGATTAAAATAGCTTTGTTTGAATGTGTTTGACTTTCATTTGATTCAAATAGCTTTGTTTGTATGTGCTTGACTTTCATTTGATTCAACTAGCTTTGTAGAATGTATTTGACTTTCATTTGATTAAAATAGCTTTGTTTGAATGTGTTTGACTTTCATTTGATTCAATTAGCTTTGTAGAATGTATTTGACTTTCATTTGATTAAAATAGCTTTATTTGAATGTGTTTGACTTTCATTTGATTCAACTAGCTTTGTAAAATGTATTTGACTTTCATTTTATTCAAATAGCTTTGTTTGAATGTGTTTGACTTTCATTTGATTAAATTAGCTTTGAAGAATGTATTTGACTTTCATTTGATTCAAATAGCATTGTTTGAATGTGTTTGACTTTCATTTGATTCAATTTGCTTTGTAGAATGTATTTGACTTTTATTTGATTTAATTAGCTTTGTTTGAATGTATTTGACTCTCATTTGATTCAATAGTTTTATTTGAATGTGTTTGACTTTCATTTGATTCAAATTCTTTTGTTGAATGTGTTTGACTTTCATTTGATTCAAATAGCTTTGTTTGAATGTGTTTGACTTTCATTTGATTCAACTAGCTTTGTAGAATGTATTTGACTTTCATTTGATTCAAATAGCTTTGTTTGAATGTTTTTTAATTTCATTTGGTTCAATTAGCTTAATAGAAATGTATTTGACTTTTATTTTATTCAAATAGCTTTGTTTGAATGTGTTTGACTTTCATTTGATTCAATTAGCTTTGTAGGATGTATTTGACTTTCATTCGATTAAATAGCTTTGTTTGAATATGTTTGACTCTCATTTGATTCAAATAGCTTTGTAGAATGTATTTGACTTTCATTTGATTCCAAATAGCATTATAGAATGTATTTGACTTTCATTTGATTTAAATAGCATTGTAGAATGCATTTCACTTTCATTTGATTTAAATAGCTATATTTGAATGTGTTTGAGTTTCATTTGATACAATTAGCTTTGTTTGAATGTGTTTGACATTCCATATGATTCAATTTAACTTTGGTTTGAATGTGTTTGACTTTCATTTGATTCATTTGTCTTTGTTTGAATGTGTTTAACTTTCATTTGATTCAATTAGCTTTGTAGAATGTATTTGACTTTCATTTGTTTCAAATAGCTTTTATTTGAATGTGTTTGACTTTCATTTGATTCAGTTAGCTTTGTAGAATGCATTTCCACTTTCATTTTCTTTAAATAACTTTGTTTGTATGTAATAGACTTTCATTTTATTCAAATAGCTTTATTTGAATGTGTTTGACTTTCATTTGATACAATTAGCTTTGTAGAATGTATTTGACTTTCATTTGATTCAAATAGCTTTGTTTGAATGTGTTTGACTTTCATTTGATTCAATTTGCTTTGTAGAATGTACTTGACTTTTATTTGATTTAATTAGCTTTGTTTGAATGTATTTTACTCTCATTTGATTCAAATAGCTTTTTTTGAATGTGTTTGACTTTCATTTGATTCAAATTCCTTTGTTTGAATGTGTTTGACTTTCATTTGATTCAAATAGCTTTCTTTGAATGTGTTTGACTTTCATTTGATTCAACTAGCTTTGTAGAATGTATTTGACTTTCATTTGATTCAAATAGCTTTGTTTGAATGTTTTTTACTTCCATTTGGTTCAATTAGCTTTATAGAATGTGTTTGACTTTCATTTGATTCAATCAGCTTTCTAGAATGTATTTGACTTTCATTTGATTAAAATTGCTTTGTTTGAATGTGTTTGACTCTCATTTGATTCAAATAGCTTTGTAGAATGTATTTGACTTTCATTTGATTCAAATAGCATTGTAGAATGTATTTCACTTTCATTTGATTTAAATAGCTTTGTTTGAATGTGTTTGACTTTCATTTGATTAAAATAGCTTTGTTTGAATGTGTTTGACTTTCATTTGATTAAATTAGCTTTGAAGAATGTATTTGACTTTCATTTGATTCAAATAGCATTATTTGAATGTGTTTGACTTTCATTTGATTCAATTTGCTTTGTAGAATGTATTTGACTTTTATTTGATTTAATTAGCTTTGTTTGAATGTATTTGACTCTCATTTGGTTCAAATAGTTTTATTTGAATGTGTTTGACTTTCATTTGATTCAAATTCTTTTGTTTGAATGTGTTTGACTTTAATTTGATTCAAATAGCTTTGTAGAATGTGTTTGACTTTCATTTGATTCAACTAGCTTTGTAGAATGTATTTGACTTTCATTTGATTCAATTAGCTTTATAGAATGTATTTCACATTTATTTGATTTAAATAGCTTTGTTTGAATGTGTTTGACTTTCATTTGATTCAATTAGCTTTGTAGAATGTATTTGACTTTCATTTGATTCAAATAACTTTGTAGAATGTGTTTTACTTTCATTTGATTCAAATAGCTTTGTTTGAATGTGTTTGACTTTCATTTGATTCAATTTACTTTGTAGAAATTATTTGACTTTTATTTGATTTAATTAGCTTTGTTCGTATGTATTTGACCCTCATTTGATTTAAATAGCTTTGTTTGAATGTGTTTGCCTTTCATTTGATTCAAATTCCTTTGTTTGAATGTGTTCGACTTTCATTTGATTCAATTAGCTTTATAGAATGTATTTGACATTTATTTGATTTAAATAGCTTTGTTTGAATGTGTTTGACTTTGATTTGATTCAACTAGCTTTGTAGAATGTATTTGACTTTCATTTGATTCAAATAGCTTTGTTTGAATGTTTTTTACTTTTATTTGGTTCAATTAGCTTTATAGAATGTATTTGACTTTTATTTTATTCAAATAGCTTTGTATGAATGTGTTTGACTTTCATTTGATTAAAATAGCTTTGTTTGAATGTGTTTGACTCTCATTTGTTTCAAATAGCTTTGTAGAATGTATTTGACTTTCATTTGATTCAAATAGCTTTGATTGTATGTGTTTGACTTTCATTTGATTCAATTAGCTTTGTTTGAATGTGTTTGACTTTCATTTGATTCAATTAGCTTTGTTTGAATGTGTTTGACATTCATACGATTCAATTAGCTTTGTTTGAATGTGTTTGACTTTCATTTGATTCAATTTGCTTTGTAGAATGTATTTGTCTTTTATTTTATTTAATTAGCTTTGTTTGAATGTGTTTGACTTTCATTTGATTCAATCAGCTTTCTAGAATGTATTTGACTTTCATTTGATTAAAATTGCTTTGTTTGAATGTGTTTGACTCTCATTTGATTCAAATAGCTTTGTAGAATGTATTTGACTTTCATTTGATTCAAATAGCATTGTAGAATGTATTTCACTTTCATTTGATTTAAATAGCTTTGTTTGAATGTGTTTGACTTTCATTTGATTAAAATAGCTTTGTTTGAATGTGTTTGACTTTCATTTGATTAAATTAGCTTTGAAGAATGTATTTGACTTTCATTTGATTCAAATAGCATTATTTGAATGTGTTTGACTTTCATTTGATTCAATTTGCTTTGTAGAATGTATTTGACTTTTATTTGATTTAATTAGCTTTGTTTGAATGTATTTGACTCTCATTTGGTTCAAATAGTTTTATTTGAATGTGTTTGACTTTCATTTGATTCAAATTCTTTTGTTTGAATGTGTTTGACTTTAATTTGATTCAAATAGCTTTGTAGAATGTGTTTGACTTTCATTTGATTCAACTAGCTTTGTAGAATGTATTTGACTTTCATTTGATTCAATTAGCTTTATAGAATGTATTTCACATTTATTTGATTTAAATAGCTTTGTTTGAATGTGTTTGACTTTCATTTGATTCAATTAGCTTTGTAGAATGTATTTGACTTTCATTTGATTCAAATAACTTTGTAGAATGTGTTTTACTTTCATTTGATTCAAATAGCTTTGTTTGAATGTGTTTGACTTTCATTTGATTCAATTTACTTTGTAGAAATTATTTGACTTTTATTTGATTTAATTAGCTTTGTTCGTATGTATTTGACCCTCATTTGATTTAAATAGCTTTGTTTGAATGTGTTTGCCTTTCATTTGATTCAAATTCCTTTGTTTGAATGTGTTCGACTTTCATTTGATTCAATTAGCTTTATAGAATGTATTTGACATTTATTTGATTTAAATAGCTTTGTTTGAATGTGTTTGACTTTGATTTGATTCAACTAGCTTTGTAGAATGTATTTGACTTTCATTTGATTCAAATAGCTTTGTTTGAATGTTTTTTACTTTTATTTGGTTCAATTAGCTTTATAGAATGTATTTGACTTTTATTTTATTCAAATAGCTTTGTATGAATGTGTTTGACTTTCATTTGATTAAAATAGCTTTGTTTGAATGTGTTTGACTCTCATTTGTTTCAAATAGCTTTGTAGAATGTATTTGACTTTCATTTGATTCAAATAGCATTGTAGAATGTATTTGAGTTTCATTTGATTTAAATAGCTTTGTTTGAATGTTTTTGACTTTCATTTGATTCAAATAGCTTTGTTTGAATATGTTTGACTTTAATTTGATTCAATTAGCTTTGTAGAATGTGTATGACTTTTATTTCATTTAAATAGCTTTGTTTGGATGTGTTTAACTATCATTTGATTCTATTAGCTTTGTAGAATGTATTTGACTCTTATTTGATTTAATTTGCTTTGTTTGAATGTATTTGACTCTCATTTGATTCAAATAGCTTTGTAGAATGTATTTGACTTTCATTTGATTCAAATAGCTTTGTAGAATGTATTTGACTTTCATTTGATTCAAATAGCTTTGTTTGAATGTGATTGACTTTCATTTGATTCAATTAGCTTTGTAGAATGTATTTGACTTTCATTTGATTCAAAATAGCTTTGTTCGAATGTGTTTGACTTTCATTTGATTTAATTAGCTTTGTAGAATGTATTTGACTTTCATTTGTTTCAAATAGCTTTGTTTGAATGTGTTTGACTTTCATTTGATTCAATTAGCTTTGTTTGAATGTGTTTGACTTTCATTTGATTCATTTAGCTTTGTTTGAATGTGTTTAACTTTCATTTGATTCAATTAGCTTTGTAGAATGTATTTGACTTTCATTTGATTAAAATAGCTTTGTTTGAATGTATTTGACTTTCATTTGATTCAATTAGCTTTGTAGAATGTATTTGACTTTCATTAGATTCAAATAGCTTTGTTTGAATGTGTTTGACTTTCATTTGATTCAATTTGCTTTTTAGAATGTATTTGACTTTTATTTGATTTAATTAGCTTTGATTGAATGTATTTGACTCTCATTTGATTCAAATAGCTTTATAGAATGTATTTGACATTTATTTGATTTAAATAGCTTTGTTTGAATGTGTTTGACTTTCATTTGATTAAAATAGCTTTGTTCGAATGTTTTTGATTTTCATTTGATTCGATTTGCTTTGTAGAATGTATTTGACTTTTATTTGATTTAAATAGCTTTGTTTGAATGTGTTTGACTTTCATTTGATTCAATTTTCTTTGTAGAATGTATTAGACTTTTATTTGATTTAATTAGCTTTGTTTGAATGTATTTGACTCTCATTTGATTCAAATAGCTTTATTTGAATGTGTTTGACTTTCATTTGATTCAAATTCCTTTGTTTGAATGTGTTAGACTTTCATTTGATTCAAATAGCATTGTTTGAATGTGCTTGACTTTCATTTGATTCAACTAGCTTTGTAGAATGTATTTGACTTTCATTTGATTAAAATAGCTTTGTTTGAATGTGTTTGACTTTCATTTGATTCGATTTGCTTTGTAGAATGTATTTGACTTTCATTTGATTCAAATAGCTTTGTTTGAATATGTTTGCCTTTCATTTGATTCAAATAGCTTTATAGAATGTATTTGACATTTATTTGATTTAAATAGCTTTGTTTGAATGTGTTTGACTTTCATTTGATTCGATTTGCTTTGTAGAATGTATTTGACTTTCATTTGATTCAAATAGCTTTGTTAAAATATGTTTGCCTTTCATTTGATTTAAATAGCTTTATAGAATGTATTTGACATTTATTTGATTTAAATAGCTTTGTTTGAATGTGTTTGACTTTCATTTGATTCAATTAGCTTTGTAGAATGTATTTGACTTTCATTTGATTAAAATAGCTTTGTTTGAATGTGTTTGACTTTCATTTGATTCAATTAGCTTTGTAGAATGTATTTGACTTTCATTTGATTCAAATAGCTTTGTTTGAATGTGTTTGACTTTCATTTGATTCAACTAGCTTTGTAGAATGTATTTGACTTTCATTTGATTCAAATAGCTTTGTTTGAATGTGTTTGACTTTCATTTGATTCAAATAGCTTTATAAAATGTATTTGACATTTATTTGATTTAAATAGCTTTATTTGAATGTTTTTGACTTTCATTTGATTCAATTAGCTTTGTAGAATGTATTTGACTTTCATTTGATTAAAATAGCTTTGTTTGAATGTATTTGACTTTCATTTGATTCAATTTGCTTTGTAGAATGTATTTGACTTTCATTAGATTCAAATAGTTTTGTTTGAATGTGTTTTACTTTCATTTGATTCAATTTGCTTTGTAGAATGTATTTGACTTTTATTTGATTTAATTAGCTTTGTTTGAATGTATTTGACTCTCATTTGATTCAAATTGCTTTATAGAATGTATTTGACATTTATTTGATTTAAATAGCTTTGTTTGAATGTGTTTGACTTTCATTTGATTAAAATAGCTTTGTAGAATGTATTTGACTTTTATTTGATTCAAATAGCTTTGTTTGAATGTGTTTGACTTTTATTTGATTCAATTTGCTTTGTAGAATGTATTAGACTTTTATTTGATTTAATTAGCTTTGTTTGAATGTATTTGACTCTCATTTGATTCAAATAGCTTTATTTGAATGTGTTTGACTTTCATTTGATTCAAATTCCTTTGTTTGAATGTGTTAGACTTTCATTTGATTCAAATAGCATTGTTTGAATGTGCTTGACTTTCATTTGATTCAACTAACTTTGTAGAATGTATTTGACTTTCATTTGATTAAAATAGCTTTGTTTGAATGTGTTTGACTTTCATTTGATTCGATTTGCTTTGTAGAATGTATTTGACTTTCATTTGATTCAAATAGCTTTGTTTGAATGTGTTTGCCTTTCATTTGATTCAAATAGCTTTATAGAATGTATTTGACATTTATTTGATTTAAATAGCTTTGTTTGAATGTGTTTGACTTTCATTTAATTAAATTAGCTTTGTAGAATGTATTTGACTTTCATTTGATTAAAATAGCTTTGTTTGAATGTGTTTGACTTTCATTTGATTCAATTAGCTTTGTAAAATGTATTTGACTTTCATTTGATTCAAATAGCTTTATTTGAATGTGTTTGACTTTCATTTGATTCAAATAGCTTTATAGAATGTATTTGACATTTATTTGATTTAAATAGCTTTGTTTGAATGTGTTTGACTTTCATTTGATTCAATTAGCTTTGTAGAATGTATTTGACTTTCATTTGATTCAAATAGCTTTGTAGAATGTGTTTGACTTTCATTTTATTCAAATAGCTTTGTTTGAATGTGTTTGACTTTCATTTGATTATAATAGCTTTGTTTAAATGTGTTTGACTTTCATTTGATTCGATTTGCTTTGTAGAGTGTATTTGACTTTCATTTGATTCAAATAGCTTTGTTTGAATGTGTTTGACTTTCATTTGATTCAATTTGCTTTGTTTAAATGTGTTCGACTTTTATTTGATTCAAATAGCTTTGTTTGAATGTGCTTGACTTTCATTTGATTCAAATAGCTTTATAGAATGTATTTGACTTTCATTTGATTAAAATAGCTTTGTTTGAATGTGTTTGACTTTCATTTGATTCAAATAGCTTTGTTTGTATGTGCTTGACTTTCATTTGATTCAACTAGCTTTGTAGAATGTATTTGACTTTCATTTGATTAAAATAGCTTTGTTTGAATGTGTTTGACTTTCATTTGATTCAATTAGCTTTGTAGAATGTATTTGACTTTCATTTGATTAAAATAGCTTTATTTGAATGTGTTTGACTTTCATTTGATTCAACTAGCTTTGTAGAATGTATTTGACTTTCATTTTATTCAAATAGCTTTGTTTGAATGTGTTTGACTTTCATTTGATTAAATTAGCTTTGAAGAATGTATTTGACTTTCATTTGATTCAAATAGCATTGTTTGAATGTGTTTGACTTTCATTTGATTCAATTTGCTTTGTAGAATGTATTTGACTTTTATTTGATTTAATTAGCTTTGTTTGAATGTATTTGACTCTCATTTGATTCAAATAGTTTTATTTGAATGTGTTTGACTTTCATTTGATTCAAATTCTTTTGTTTGAATGTGTTTGACTTTCATTTGATTCAAATAGCTTTGTTTGAATGTGTTTGACTTTCATTTGATTCAACTAGCTTTGTAGAATGTATTTGACTTTCATTTGATTCAAATAGCTTTGTTTGAATGTTTTTTAATTTCATTTGGTTCAATTAGCTTAATAGAATGTATTTGACTTTTATTTTATTCAAATAGCTTTGTTTGAATGTGTTTGACTTTCATTTGATTCAATTAGCTTTGTAGGATGTATTTGACTTTCATTCGATTAAAATAGCTTTGTTTGAATATGTTTGACTCTCATTTGATTCAAATAGCTTTGTAGAATGTATTTGACTTTCATTTGATTCAAATAGCATTATAGAATGTATTTGACTTTCATTTGATTTAAATAGCATTGTAGAATGCATTTCACTTTCATTTGATTTAAATAGCTATATTTGAATGTGTTTGAGTTTCATTTGATACAATTAGCTTTGTTTGAATGTGTTTGACATTCATATGATTCAATTAACTTTGTTTGAATGTGTTTGACTTTCATTTGATTCATTTGTCTTTGTTTGAATGTGTTTAACTTTCATTTGATTCAATTAGCTTTGTAGAATGTATTTGACTTTCATTTGTTTCAAATAGCTTTATTTGAATGTGTTTTACTTTCATTTGATTCAGTTAGCTTTGTAGAATACATTTCACTTTCATTTTCTTTAAATAACTTTGTTTGTATGTAATAGACTTTCATTTGATTCAAATAGCTTTATTTGAATGTGTTTGACTTTCATTTGATACAATTAGCTTTGTAGAATGTATTTGACTTTCATTTGATTCAAATAGCTTTGTTTGAATGTGTTTGACTTTCATTTGATTCAATTTGCTTTGTAGAATGTACTTGACTTTTATTTGATTTAATTAGCTTTGTTTGAATGTATTTTACTCTCATTTGATTCAAATAGCTTTTTTTGAATGTGTTTGACTTTCATTTGATTCAAATTCCTTTGTTTGAATGTGTTTGACTTTCATTTGATTCAAATAGCTTTCTTTGAATGTGTTTGACTTTCATTTGATTCAACTAGCTTTGTAGAATGTATTTGACTTTCATTTGATTCAAATAGCTTTGTTTGAATGTTTTTTACTTCCATTTGGTTCAATTAGCTTTATAGAATGTGTTTGACTTTCATTTGATTCAATCAGCTTTCTAGAATGTATTTGACTTTCATTTGATTAAAATTGCTTTGTTTGAATGTGTTTGACTCTCATTTGATTCAAATAGCTTTGTAGAATGTATTTGACTTTCATTTGATTCAAATAGCATTGTAGAATGTATTTCACTTTCATTTGATTTAAATAGCTTTGTTTGAATGTGTTTGACTTTCATTTGATTAAAATATTTTTGTTTGAATGTGTTTGACTTTCATTTGATTAAATTAGCTTTGAAGAATGTATTTGACTTTCATTTGATTCAAATAGCATTGTTTGAATGTGTTTGACTTTCATTTGATTCAATTTGCTTTGTAGAATGTATTTGACTTTTATTTGATTCAATTAGCTTTGTTTGAATGTATTTGACTCTCATTTGGTTCAAATAGTTTTATTTGAATGTGTTTGACTTTCATTTGATTCAAATTCTTTTGTTTGAATGTGTTTGACTTTAATTTGATTCAAATAGCTTTGTAGAATGTGTTTGACTTTCATTTGATTCAACTAGCTTTGTAGAATGTATTTGACTTTCATTTGATTCAATTAGCTTTATAGAATGTATTTCACATTTATTTGATTTAAATAGCTTTGTTTGAATGTGTTTGACTTTCATTTGATTCAATTTTCTTTGTAGAATGTATTAGACTTTTATTTGATTTAATTAGCTTTGTTTGAATGTATTTGACTCTCATTTGATTCAAATAGCTTTATTTGAATGTGTTTGACTTTCATTTGATTCAAATTCCTTTGTTTGAATGTGTTAGACTTTCATTTGATTCAAATAGCATTGTTTGAATGTGCTTGACTTTCATTTGATTCAACTAGCTTTGTAGAATGTATTTGACTTTCATTTGATTAAAATAGCTTTGTTTGAATGTGTTTGACTTTCATTTGATTCGATTTGCTTTGTAGAATGTATTTGACTTTCATTTGATTCAAATAGCTTTGTTTGAATATGTTTGCCTTTCATTTGATTCAAATAGCTTTATAGAATGTATTTGACATTTATTTGATTTAAATAGCTTTGTTTGAATGTGTTTGACTTTCATTTGATTCGATTTGCTTTGTAGAATGTATTTGACTTTCATTTGATTCAAATAGCTTTGTTAAAATATGTTTGCCTTTCATTTGATTCAAATAGCTTTATAGAATGTATTTGACATTTATTTGATTTAAATAGCTTTGTTTGAATGTGTTTGACTTTCATTTGATTCAATTAGCTTTGTAGAATGTATTTGACTTTCATTTGATTAAAATAGCTTTGTTTGAATGTGTTTGACTTTCATTTGATTCAATTAGCTTTGTAGAATGTATTTGACTTTCATTTGATTCAAATAGCTTTGTTTGAATGTGTTTGACTTTCATTTGATTCAACTAGCTTTGTAGAATGTATTTGACTTTCATTTTATTCAAATAGCTTTGTTTAAATGTGTTTGACTTTCATTTGTTTCGATTTGCTTTGTAGAATGTATTTGACTCTCATTTGATTCAAATAGCTTTGTTTGAATGTGTTTGACTTTAATTTGATTCAAATAGCTTTGTTTGAATGTGTTTGACTTTCATTTGATTCCACTAGCTTTGTAGAATGTATTTGACTTTCATTTGATTCAATTAGCTTTATAGAATGTATTTCACATTTATTTGATTTAAATAGCTTTGTTTGAATGTGTTTGACTTTCATTTGATTCAATTAGCTTTGTAGAATGTATTTGACTTTTATTTGATTCAAATAGCTTTGTAGAATGTGTTTGACTTTCATTTGATTCAAATAGCTTTGTTTGAATGTGTTTGACTTTCATTTGATTCAATTTACTTTGTTTGAATGTGTTCGACTTTCATTTGATTCAAATAGCTTTGTTTGAATGTTTTTGACTTTCATTTGATTCAATTAGCTTTATAGAATGTATTTGACATTTATTTGATTTAAATAGCTTTGTTTGAATGTGTTTGACTTTGATTTGATTCAATTAGCTTTGTAGAATGTATTTGACTTACATTTGATTCTAATAGCTTCGTAGAATGTGTTTAACTTTCATTTGATTCAAATAGCTTTTTTTGAATGTATTTGACTTTCATTTGATTCAATTTGCTTTGCAGAATGTATTTGACTTTTATTTGATTTAATTACCTTTGTTTGAATGTATTTGACTCTCATTTGATCCAAATAGCTTTATTTGAATGTGTTTGACTTACATTTGATTTGAATAACTTTGTTTGAATGTGTTTGACTTTAATTTGGTTCAACTAGCTTTGTAGAATGTATTTGACTTTCATTTGATTCAAATAGCTTTGTTTGAATGTTTTTTACTTTCATTTGGTTCAATTAGCTTTATAGAATGTATTTGACTTTTATTTTATTCAAATAGCTTTGTATGAATGTGTTTGGCTTGCATTTGATTCAATTAGCTTTGTAGAATGTATTTGACTTTCATTTGATTAAAATAGCTTTGTTTGAATGTGTTTGACTCTCATTTATTTCAAATAGCTTTGTAGAATGTATTTGACTTTCGTTTGATTCAAATAGCATTGTAGAATGTATTTGACTTTCATTTGATTTAAATAGCTTTGATTGAATGTGTTTGACTTTCATTTTATTCAAATAGCTTTGTTTGAATATGTTTGACTTTAATTTGATTCAATTAGCTTTGTAGAATGTGTATGACTTTTATTTCATTTAAATAGCTTTGTTTGAATGTGTTTAACTATCATTTGATTCAATTAGCTTTGTAGAATGTATTTGACTCTTATTTGATTTAATTTGCTTTGTTTGAATGTATTTGACTCTCATTTGATTCAAATAGCTTTGTAGAATGTATTTGACTTTCATTTGATTCAAATAGCTTTGTAGAATGTATTTGACTTTCATTTGATTCAAATAGCTTTGTTTGAATGTGATTGACTTTCATTTGATTCAATTAGCTTTGTAGAATGTATTTGACTTTCATTTGATTCAAATAGCTTTGTTTGAATGTGTTTGACTTTCATTTGATTGAATTAGCTTTGTAGAATGTATTTGACTTTCATTTGTTTCAAATAGCTTTGTTTGAATGTGTTTGACTTTCATTTGATTCAATTAGCTTTGTTTGAATGAGTTTGACTTTTATTTGATTCATTTAGCTTTGTTTGAATGTGTTTAACTTTCATTTGATTCAATTAGCTTTGTAGAATGTATTCGACTTTCATTTGTTTCAAATAGCTTTGTTTGAATGTGTTTGACTTTCATTTGATTCAATTAGCTTTATAGAATGTATTTGACATTTATTTGATTTAAATAGCTTTGTTTGAATGTGTTTGACTTTCATTTGATTCAATTAGCTTTGTAGAATGTATTTGACTTTCATTTGATTAAAATAGCTTTGTAGAATGTGTTTGACTTTCATTTGATTCAAATAGCTTTGTTTGAATGTGTTTGACTTTCATTTGATTCAATTTACTTTGTAGAAAGTATTTGACATTTATTTGATTTAATTAGCTTTGTTTGAATGTATTTGACTCTCATTTGATTCAAATAGCTTTATTTGAATGTGTTTGACTTTCATTTGATTCAAATTCCTTTGTTTGAATGTGCTCGACTTTCATTTGATTCAAATAGCTTTGTTTGAATTATTTTATTCAAATAGCTTTGTTTGAATGTGTTTGACTTTCATTTGATTCAATTAGCTTTGTAGAATGTATTTGACTTTCATTTGATTAAAATAGCTTTGTTTGAATGTGTTTGACTCTCATTTGATTCAAATAGCTTTGTAGAATGCATTTAACTTTCATTTGATTCAAATAGCATTGTAGAATGTATTTGACTTTCATTTGATTTAAATAGCTTTGTTTAAATGTGTTTGACTTTCATTTGATTCGATTTGCTTTGTAGAATGTATTTGACTCTCATTTGATTCAAATAGCTTTGTTTGAATGTGTTTGACTTTCATTTGATTCAATTTGCTTTGTTTAAATGTGTTCGACTTTTATTTGATTCAAATAGCTTTGTTTGAATGTGCTTGACTTTCATTTGATTCAAATAGCTTTGTAGAATGTATTTGACTTTCATTTGATTAAAATAGCTTTGTTTGAATGTGTTTGACTTTCATTTGATTCAAATAGCTTTGTTTGAATGTGCTTGACTTTCATTTGATTCAACTAGCTTTGTAGAATGTATTTGACTTTTATTTTATTCAAATAGCTTTGTTTGAATGTGTTTGACTTTCAATTGATTCAATTTGCTTTGTAGAATGTATTTGACTTTTATTTGATTTAATTAGCTTTGTTTGAATGTATTTTACTCTCATTTGATTTAAATAGCTTTATTTGAATGTGTTTGACTTTCATTTGATTCAAATTCCTTTGTTTGAATGTGTTCGACTTTCATTTGATTCAAATAGCATTGTTTAAATGTGCTTGACTTTCATTTGATTCAACTAGCTTTGTAGAATGTATTTGACTTTCATTTGATTAAAATAGCTTTCTTTGAATGTGTTTGACTTTCATTTGATTCAATTAGCTTTGTAGAATGTATTTGACTTTCATTTGATTAAAATAGCTTTGTTTGAATGTTTTTTACTTTTATTTGATTCAAATTCCTTTGTTTGAATGTGTTCGACTTTCATTTGATTCAAATAGCTTTGTTTGAATTATTTTATTCAAACAACTTTTTTTGAATGTGTTTGACTTTCATTTGATTCAATTAGCTTTGTAGAATGTATTTGACTTTCATTTGATTAAAATAGCTTTGTTTGAATGTGTTTGACTCTCATTTGATTCAAATAGCTTTGTAGAATGCATTTGACTTTCATTTGATTCAAATAGCATTGTAGAATGTATTTGACTTTCATTTGATTTAAATAGCTTTGTTTGAATGTGTTTGACTTTCATTTGATTCGATTTGCTTTGTAGAATGTATTTGACTCTCATTTGATTCAAATAGCTTTGTTTGAATGTGTTTGACTTTCATTTGATTCAATTTGCTTTGTTTAAATGTGTTCGACTTTTATTTGATTCAAATAGCTTTGTTTGAATGTGCTTGACTTTCATTTGATTCAAATAGCTTTATAGAATGTATTTGACTTTCATTTGATTGAAATAGCTTTGTTTGAATGTGTTTGACTTTCATTTGATCCAAATAGCTTTGTTTGAATGTGCTTTACTTTCATTTGATTCAACTAGCTTTGTAGAATGTATTTGACTTTCATTTGATTAAAATAGCTTTGTTTGAATGTGTTTGACTTTCTTTTGATTCAATTAGCTTTGTAGAATGTATTTGACTTTCATTTGATTAAAATAGCTTTATTTGAAAGTGTTTGACTTTCATTTGATTCAACTAGCTTTGTAGAATGTATTTGACTTTCATTTTATTCAAATAGCTTTGTTTGAATGTGTTTGAATTTCATTTGATTAAATTAGCTTTGAAGAATGTATTTGACTTTCATTTGATTCAAATAGCATTGTTTGAATGTGTTTGACTTTCATTTGATTCAATTTGCTTTGTAGAATGTATTTGACTTTTATTTGATTTAATTAGCTTTGTTTGAATGTATTTGACTCTAATTTGATTCAAATAGTTTTATTTGAATGTGTTTAACTTTCATTTGATTCAAATTCTTTTGTTTGAATGTGTTTGACTTTCATTTGATTCAAATAGCTTTGTTTGAATGTGTTTGACTTTCATTTGATTCAACTAGCTTTGTAGAATGTATTTGACTTTCATTTGATTTAAATAGCTTTGTTTGAATGTTTTTTAATTTCATTTGGTTCAATTAGCTTTATAGAATGTATTTGACTTTTATTTTATTAAAATAGCTTTGTTTGAATGTGTTTAACTCTCATTTGATTCAAATAGCTTTGTAGAATGTATTTGACTTTCATTTGATTCAAATAGCATTAGAGAATGTATTTGACTTTAATTTGATTTAAATAGCATTGTAGAATGCATTTCACTTTCATTTGATTTAAATAGCTATATTTGAATGTGTTTGACTTTCATTTGATACAATAAGCTTTGTTTGAATGTGTTTGACATTCATATGATTCAATTAACTTTGTTTGAATGTGTTTGACTTTCATTTGATTCATTTATCTTTGTTTGAATGTGTTTAACTTTCATTTGATTCAATTAGCTTTGTAGAATGTATTTGACTTTCATTTGTTTCAAATAGCTTTGTTTGATTGTGTTTGACTTTCATTTGATTCAGTTAGCTTTGTAGAATGCATTTCACTTTCATTTTCTTTAAATAACTTTGTTTGTATGTGTTAGACTTTCATTTGATTCAAATAGCTTTATTTGAATGTGTTTGACTTTCATTAGATACAATTAGCTTTGTAGAATGTATTTGACTTTCATTTGATTCAAATAGCTTTGTTTGAATGTGTTTGACTTTCATTTGATTCAATTTGCTTTGTAGAATGTACTTGACTTTTATTTGATTTAATTAGCTTTGTTTGAATGTATTTGACTCTCATTTGATTCAAATAACTTTTTTTGAATGTGTTTGACTTTCATTTGATTCAAATTCCTTTGTTTGAATGTGTTTGACTTTCATTTGATTCAAATAGCTTTGTTTCAATGTGTTTGACTTTCATTTGATTATAATAGCTTTGTTTAAATGTGTTTGACTTTCATTTGATTCGATTTGCTTTGTAGAATGTATTTGACTCTCATTTGATTCAAATAGCTTTGTTTGAATGTGTTTGACTTTCATTTGATTCAATTTGCTTTGTTTAAATGTGTTCGACTTTTATTTGATTCAAATAGCTTTGTTTGAATGTGCTTGACTTTCATTTGATTCAAATAGCTTTATAGAATGTATTTGACTTTCATTTGATTAAAATAGCTTTGTTTGAATGTGTTTGACTTTCATTTGATCCAAATAGCTTTGTTTGAATGTGCTTTACTTTCATTTGATTCAACTAGCTTTGTAGAATGTATTTGACTTTCATTTGATTAAAATAGCTTTGTTTGAATGTGTTTGACTTTCATTTGATTCAATTAGCTTTGTAGAATGTATTTGACTTTCATTTGATTAAAATAGCTTTATTTGAATGTGTTTGACTTTCATTTGATTCAACTAGCTTTGTAGAATGTATTTGACTTTCATTTTATTCAAATAGCTTTGTTTGAATGTGTTTGACTTTCATTTGATTAAATTAGCTTTGAAGAATGTATTTGACTTTCATTTGATTCAAATAGCATTGTTTGAATGTGTTTGACTTTCATTTGATTCAATTTGCTTTGTAGAATGTATTTGACTTTTATTTGATTTAATTAGCTTTGTTTGAATGTATTTGACTCTAATTTGATTCAAATAGTTTTATTTGAATGTGTTTAACTTTCATTTGATTCAAATTCTTTTGTTTGAATGTGTTTGACTTTCATTTGATTCAAATAGCTTTGTTTGAATGTGTTTGACTTTCATTTGATTCAACTAGCTTTGTAGAATGTATTTGACTTTCATTTGATTCAAATAGCTTTGTTTGAATGTTTTTTAATTTCATTTGGTTCAATTAGCTTTATAGAATGTATTTGACTTTTATTTTATTCAAATAGCTTTGTTTGAATGTGTTTGACTTTCATTTGATTCAATTAGCTTTGTAGGATGAATTTGACTTTCATTCGATTAAAATAGCTTTGTTTGAATGTGTTTAACTCTCATTTGATTCAAATAGCTTTGTAGAATGTATTTAACTTTCATTTGATTCAAATAGCATTAGAGAATGTATTTGACTTTAATTTGATTTAAATAGCATTGTAGAATGCATTTCACTTTCATTTGATTTAAATAGCTATATTTGAATGTGTTTGACTTTCATTTGATACAATAAGCTTTGTTTGAATGTGTTTGACATTCATATGATTCAATTAACTTTGTTTGAATGTGTTTGACTTTCATTTGATTCATTTATCTTTGTTTGAATGTGTTTAACTTTCATTTGATTCAATTAGCTTTGTAGAATGTATTTGACTTTCATTTGTTTCAAATAGCTTTGTTTGATTGTGTTTGACTTTCATTTGATTCAGTTAGCTTTGTAGAATGCATTTCACTTTCATTTTCTTTAAATAACTTTGTTTGTATGTGTTAGACTTTTATTTGATTCAAATAGCTTTATTTGAATCTGTTTGACTTTCATTAGATACAATTAGCTTTGTAGAATGTATTTGACTTTCATTTGATTCAAATAGCTTTGTTTGAATGTGTTTGACTTTCATTTGATTCAATTTGCTTTGTAGAATGTACTTGACTTTTATTTGATTTAATTAGCTTTGTTTGAATGTATTTGACTCTCATTTGATTCAAATAACTTTTTTTGAATGTGTTTGACTTTCATTTGATTCAAATTCCTTTGTTTGAATGTGTTTGACTTTCATTTGATTCAAATAGCTTTGTTTCAATGTGTTTGACTTTCATTTGATTTTAATAGCTTTGTTTAAATGTGTTTGACTTTCATTTGATTCGATTTGCTTTGTAGAATGTATTTGACTCTCATTTGATTCAAATAGCTTTGTTTGAATATGTTTGACTTTCATTTTATTCAATTTGCTTTGTTTAAATGTGTTCGACTTTTATTTGATTCAAATAGCTTTGTTTGAATGTGCTTGACTTTCATTTGATTCAAATAGCTTTATAGAATGTATTTGACTTTCATTTGATTAAAATAGCTTTGTTTGAATGTGTTTGACTTTCATTTGATCCAAATAGCTTTGTTTGAATGTGCTTTACTTTCATTTGATTCAACTAGCTTTGTAGAATGTATTTGACTTTCATTTGATTAAAATAGCTTTGTTTGAATGTGTTTGACTTTCATTTGATTCAATTAGCTTTGTAGAATGTATTTGACTTTCATTTGATTAAAATAGCTTTATTTGAATGTGTTTGACTTTCATTTGATTCAACTAGCTTTGTAGAATGTATTTGACTTTCATTTTATTCAAATAGCTTTGTTTGAATGTGTTTGACTTTCATTTGATTAAATTAGCTTTGAAGAATGTATTTGACTTTCATTTGATTCAAATAGCATTGTTTGAATGTGTTTGACTTTCATTTGATTCAATTTGCTTTGTAGATTGTATTTGACTTTTATTTGATTTAATTAGCTTTGTTTGAATGTATTTGACTCTAATTTGATTCAAATAGTTTTATTTGAATGTATTTAACTTTCATTTGATTCAAATTCTTTTGTTTGAATGTGTTTGACTTTCATTTGATTCAAATAGCTTTGTTTGAATGTGTTTGACTTTCATTTGATTCAACTAGCTTTGTAGAATGTATTTGACTTTCATTTGATTCAAATAGCTTTGTTTGAATGTTTTTTAATTTCATTTGGTTCAATTAGCTTTATAGAATGTATTTGACTTTTATTTTATTCAAATAGCTTTGTTTGAATGTGTTTGACTTTCATTTGATTCAATTAGCTTTGTAGGATGTATTTGACTTTCATTCGATTAAAATAGCTTTGTTTGAATGTGTTTAACTCTCATTTGAATTCAAATAGCTTTGTAGAATGTATTTAACTTTCATTTGATTCAAATAGCATTAGAGAATGTATTTGACTTTAATTTGATTTAAATAGCATTGTAGAATGCATTTCACTTTCATTTGATTTAAATAGCTATATTTGAATGTGTTTGACTTTCATTTGATACAATAAGCTTTGTTTGAATGTGTTTGACATTCATATGATTCAATTAACTTTGTTGAATGTGTTTGACTTTCATTTGATTTCATTTATCTTTGTTTGAATGTGTTTAACTTTCATTTGATTCAATTAGCTTTGTAGAATGTATTTGACTTTCATTTGTTTCAAATAGCTTTGTTTGAATGTGTTTGACTTTCATTTGATTCAGTTAGCTTTATAGAATGCATTTCACTTTCATTTTCTTTAAATAACTTTGTTTGTATGTGTTAGACTTTCATTTGATTCAAATAGCTTTATTTGAATGTGTTTGACTTTCATTAGATACAATTAGCTTTGTAGAATGTATTTGACTTTCATTTGATTCAAATAGCTTTGTTTGAATGTGTTTGACTTTCATTTGATTCAATTTGCTTTGTAGAATGTACTTGACTTTTATTTGATTTATTAGCTTTGTTTGAATGTATTTGACTCTCATTGATTCAAATAGCTTTTTTTGAATTGTTTGATTTCATTTGATTCAATTCCTTTGTTTGAATGTGTTTGACTTTCATTTGATTCAAATAGCTTTTTTAATTGTTTGACTTTCATTTGATTCAATTAGCTTTGTAAATGTATTTGACTTTCATTTGATTTAAATAGCTTTGTTTGAATGTTTTTTACTTTCATTTGGTTCAATTAGCTTTATAGAATGTGTTTGACTTTCATTTGATTCAATTAGCTTTCTAGAATGTATTTGACTTTCATTTGATTAAAATTGCTTCGTTTGAATGTGTTTGACTCTCATTTGATTCAAATAGTTTTGTAGAATGTATTTGACTTTCATTTGATTCAAATAGCATTGTAGAATGTATTTCACTTTCATTTGATTTAAACAGCTTTGTTTGAATGTGTTTTACTTTCATTTGAAAAAATTGGCTTTGAAGAATGTATTTAACTTTCATTTGATTCAAATAGCATTGTTTGAATGTGTTTGACTTTCATTTGATTCAATTTGCTTTGTAGAATGTATCTGACTTTTATTTGATTTAATTAGCTTTGTTTGAATGTATTTGACTCTCATTTAGTACAAATAGTTTTATTTGAATGTGTTTGACTTTCATTTGATTCAAATTCTTTTGTTTGAATGTGTTTGACTTTCATTTGATTCAAATAGCTTTGTTTGAATGTGTTTGACTTTCATTTGATTCAACTAGCTTTGTAGAATGTATTTTACTTTCATTTGATTCAATTAGCTTTATAGAATGTATTTCACATTTATTTGATTTAAATAGCTTTGTTTGAATGTGTTTGACTTTCATTTGATTCAATTAGCTTTGTAGAATGTATTTGACTTTCATTTGATTCAAATAGCTTTGTAGAATGTGTTTGACTTTCATTTGATTCAAATAGCTTTGTTTGAATGTGTTTGACTTTCATTTGATTCAATTTGCTTTGTAGAATGTATTTGACTTTTATTTGATTTAATTAGCTTTGTTTGAATGTATTTGACTCTCATTTGATTCAAATAGTTTTATTTGAATGTGTTTGAATTTCATTTGATTCAAATTCTTTTGTTTGAATGTGTTTGACTTTCATTTGATTTAAATAGCTTTGTTTGAATGTGTTTGACTTTCATTTGATTCAACTAGCTTTGTAGAATGTATTGGACTTTCATTTGATTCAAATAGCTTTGTTTGAATGTTTTTTACTTTCATTTGGTTCAATTAGCTTTATAGAATGTATTTGACTTTTATTTTATTCAAATAGCTTTGTTTGAATGTGTTTGACTTTCATTTGATTCAATTAGCTTTGTAGAATGTATTTGACTTTCATTCGATTAAAATAGCTTTGTTTGAATGTGTTTGACTCTCATTTAATTTAAATAGCTTTGTAGAATGTATTTGACTTTCATTTGATTCAAATAGCTTTATAGAATGTATTTGACTTTCATTAGATTTAAATAGCATTGTAGAATGCATTTCACTTTCATTTGATTTAAATAGCTATATTTGAATGTGTTTGACTTTCATTTGATACAATTAGCTTTGTTTGAATGTGTTTGACATTCATATGATTCAATTAGCTTTGTATGAATGTGTTTGACTTTCATTTGATTTCATTTAGCTTTGTTTGAATGTGTTTAACTTTCATTTGATTCAATTAGCTTTGTAGAATGTATTTGACTTTCATTTGTTTCAAATAGCTTTGTTTCAATGTGTTTGACTTTCATTTGATTCAGTTTGCTTTGTAGAATGCATTTCACTTTCATTTTCTTTAAATAACTTTATTTGTATGTGTTAGACTTTCATTTGATTCAAAAAGCTTTATTTGAATGTGTTTGACTTTCATTTGATACAATTAGCTTTGTAGAATGTATTTGACTTTCATTTGATTCAAATAGCTTTGTTTGAATGTGTTTGACTTTCATTTGATTCAATTTGCTTTGTAGAATATACTTGACTTTTATTTGATTTAATTAGCTTTGTTTGAATGTATTTGACTCTCATTTGATTCAAATAGCTTTATTTGAATCTGTTTGACTCTCATTTGATTCAAATAGCTTTATTTGAATGTGTTTGACTTTTATTTGATTTAATTAGCTTTGTTTGAATGTGTTTGACTTTCATTTAATTCAAATAGCTTTGTTTAAATGTGTTTGACTTTCATTTTATTCAATTAGCTTTGCAGAATGTATTTGACTTTCATTTGATTCAAATAGCTTTGTTTGAATGTTTTTTACTTTCATTTGGTTCAATTAGCTTTATAGAATGTGTTTGACTTTCATTTGATTCAATTAGCTTTCTAGAATGTATTTGACTTTCATTTCATTAAAATTGCTTTGTTTGAATGTGTTTGACTCTCATTTGATTCAAATAGCTTTGTAGAATTTATTTGACTTTCATTTGATTCAAATAGCATTGTAGAATTTTATTTCACTTTCATTTGATTTAAATAGCTTTGTTTGAATGTGTTTTACTTTCATTTGAATAAATTAGCTTTGAAGAATGTATTTAACTTTCATTTGATTCAAATAGCATTGTTTGAATGTGTTTGACTTTCATTTGATTCAATTTGCTTTGTAGAATGTATTTGACTTTTATTTGATTTAATTAGCTTTGTTTGAATGTATTTGACTCTCATTTAGTTCAAATAGTTTTTTTTGAATGTGTTTGTTTTTCATTTGATTCAAATTCTTTTGTTTGAATGTGTTTGACTTTCATTTGATTCAAATAGCTTTGTTTGAATGTGTTTGACTTTCATTTGGTTCAACTAGCTTTGTAGAATGTATTTGACTTCCATTTGATTCAATTAGCTTTATAGAATGTATTTCACATTTATTTGATTTAAATAGCTTTGTTTGAATGTGTTTGACTTTCATTTGATTCAATTAGCTTTGTAGAATGTATTTGACTTTCATTTGATTCAAATAGCTTTGTAGAATGTGTTTGACTTCCATTTGATTCAAATAGCTTTGTTTGAATGTGTTTGACTTTCATTTGATTCAATTTGCTTTGTAGAATGTATTTGACTTTTATTTGATTTAATTAGCTTTGTTTGAATGTATTTGACTCTCATTTGATTCAAATAGTTTTATTTGAATGTGTTTGACATTCATTTGATTCAAATTCTTTTGTTTGAATGTGTTTGACTTTCATTTGATTCAAATAGCTTTGTTTGAATGTGTTTGACTTTCATTTGATTCAACTAGCTTTGTAGAATGTATTGGACTTTCATTTGATTCAAATAGCTTTGTTTGAATGTTTTTTACTTTCATTTAGTTCAATTTGCTTTATAGAATGTATTTGACTTTTATTTTATTCAAATAGCTTTGTTTGAATGTGTTTGACTTTCATTTGATTCAATTCTCTTTGTAGAATGTATTTGACTTTCATTCGATTAAAATAGCTTTGTTTGAATGTGTTTAACTCTCATTTGATTTAAATAGCTTTGTAGAATGTATTTGACTTTCATTTGATTCAAATAGCATTATAGAATGTATTTGACTTTCATTTGATTTAAATAGCATTGTATAATGCATTTTACTTTCATTTGATTTAAATAGCTATATTTGAATGTGTTTGACTTTCATTTGATACAATTAGCTTTGTTTGAATGTGTTTGACATTCATATGATTCAAATAGCTTTGTTTGAATGTGATTGACTTTCATTTGATTCAACTAGCTTTGTAGAATGTATTTCACTTTCATTTGATTCAAATAGCTTTGTTTGAATATTTTTTACTTTCATTTGGTTCAATTAGCTTTATAGAATGTATTTGACTTTTATTTTATTCAAATAGCTTTGTTTGAATGTGTTTGAGTTTCATTTAATTCAATTAGCTTTGTAGAATGTATTTGACTTTCAATTGATTAAAATAGCTTTGTTTGAATGTGTTTGACTCTCATTTAATTTAAATAGCTTTGTAGAATGTATTTGACTTTCATTTGATTCAAATAGCATTATAGAATGTATTTGACTTTCATTTGATTTAAATAGCAATGTAGAATGCATTTCACTTTCATTTGATTTAAATAGCTATATTTGAATGTGTTTGACTTTCATTTTATACAATTAGCTTTGTTTGAATGTGTTTGACATTCATATGATTCAATTAGCTTTGTTTGAATGTGTTTGACTTTCACTTGATTCATTTAGCTTTGTTTGAATGTGTTTAACTTTCATTTGATTCAATTAGCTTTGTAGAATGTATTTCACTTTCATTTGATTTAAACAGCTTTGTTTGAATGTGTTTTACTTTCATTTGAATAAATTAGCTTTGAAGAATGTATTTAACTTTCATTTGATTCAAATAGCATTGTTTGAATGTGTTTGACTTTCATTTGGTTCAATTTTCTTTGTAGAATGTATTTGACTTTTATTTGATTTAATTAGCTTTGTTTGAATGTATTTGACTCTCATTTAGTTCAAATAGTTTTATTTGAATGTGTTTGACTTTCATTTGATTCAAATTCTTTTGTTTGAATGTGTTTGACTTTCATTTGATTCAAATAGCTTTGTTTGAATGTGTTTGACTTTCATTTGGTTCATGATGTGAAAACTAATGGATGAAATTAGTTTAAACAAGTTAATGAATCAAGCTTAAGCAAAGGATTGTTTTTAGGTTGGTGTTTAGGTACGTTTATGTAGAATTTAGGTGTAGGTTTGCAAGGATTACTCACTTAACAAACAAGGATATGAAGGCAAGGATTTCTCACTCAACCTACTAAGTTCAAATTGTATGGAAGGATTACTCACTTGACCACTCAATATTTTCAAGTCTAACTTGGTACAAAAACCGGTTATTTCATAAACAAATAATCAGTTTTTAAGTTCAAGCAAAAGCTCTTTTTCATTGATCAAAATCTGATTACAAACTACAATTACATGCTTTTTATAAGCCACTAAAAGAACTAACAATCATTGCTTAACTTAAAGAAGCAAACTGATTTTATTAAAGCTTTAAACAACGAAAATGAAACTAAGCCTAAATTACGTCTAAGTGCAGCAGCCTCTTAGTCTTCATATGCCCCTTAACGTCCTTATTAAACGCATGTAAATGAGCTAAGCAATCAGCCACAAATTCAGCAAGAAAAACGTTGGAGATGCATTTGTAACCCCCCCCCCCCCCCCCTTGATTCACGCCTCCTTCATTATTCATGCATTGAAGTTTCTCCTTGAGTTCCTCTCCATTCTCCAACTGAAATGGCTGTTCAAAAATGCTTCAATTAACGTGCTTAATGAGCAATTAAGCAAGTCAATCCATGATTAAAACCAAACGGACCATGAGCAGCAAAAGAATCCAAGGTTTGGTCTTCAAATGATTTCGCCAGTATTACTTCTTTGGATGAAACGTAACTTGGACTTGTGCTTGGACTTGAATGAGAATTGTGACTAGGGCTAATAGGACTTTCGTGATTTGCATCATCCTCCCCTTCTTCGAAAGGAGTTGTCCTCAACTCGTCGTCTTCTAAATAAGGAGCTAGGTCACCAATATTAAAAGTTGATGAAACTCCAAATTGCCCTCCAAGATCAACTTTGTATGCATTATCATTGATCCTTTCCATGATTTGAAAAGGACCCTCTGCCCTTGGCATCAACTTGTGCTTTCGTTGCTTAGGGAACCTTTCTTTTCGAAGAAAAATCCAAACAAGATCACCCACTTCGAATTTTCTCATATTGCTCAAGTGTTTGTTTGCTTGCTTCTTGTAGGACTCATTAGCTTTCTCAATGTTCTTCCTAACTTCTTTATGAACATTCATCATGAACTCAACGTGCTCCTTGGCTGTCCCATGAACAAATTTGTCCTTAGGAATTGCAATGTAATCAATAGGAACATAAGCATTGACCCCATAAACAACTTCGAATGGTGAGTATTTCGTGGTTTTACTTGGAGTTCTATTGTAAGCAAATTCAGCATGAGCTAGCTTTAGATCCCAATCTTTCCCTCCTTTGTTTACTAAGGCACGAAGCAATGTTCCAAGAACTCTATTCACCACCTCGGTTTGGCCATCCGTTTGTGGATGATGGCTAGTTGAAAACAGCAGCTTGGTACCCACGAGCCTCCATAATGACTTCCAAAAATGACTCACAAACTTTGTATCACGATCTGAAACAATGGTTCTAGGCAAACCATGTAACTTAGCCACCTCCTTGTAAAAAAGTTGAGCCACGTTATAAGCATCATCCACTTTTTTACAAGCAATGAAATGGGCCATCTTTGAAAACCGATCAACAACCACCATGATTGAATCTTTTCCACGAGCTGTTCTAGGCAAGGCCATGATGAAATCCATACTCAAATCCTCCCAAGGTCTTTCGGGAATTGGCAAAGGCTTGTATTCACCTCTATGAAAGGTCATTTTAGCCCTTTTGACAAGTAGAACATCTAGCTAGGATTTGATGCACGTTAGCTAGCATCTTTGGCCAATAAAAGTGACTTTGCAAGATCTCTAGGGTCTTTTGAATACCCATATGACCAGCAAGGCCTCCTCCATGAGCTTCCCTTATCAATAAGTCATGAATTGCCCCTTTAGGAACACAAAGTTTGTTTCCTTTGAAAAGAAAACCGTCCACCATCACGAATTGACCATTTACTCCATGTTTGCAAGCTTCAATGATTTCCATAAGTTCATGGTCTTCTTTGTAAGCTTCTTTCATAATTTCAAAACCAAGGACCTTAGCCTCCATGATTCCAAGAAGAGTATGCCTCCTTGACAATGCATCAGCCACGATGTTGGCTTTCCCTTGCTTATATTTTGTAGCAAAGTTGAATGATTGTAAGAATTCTACCCACTTAGCATGCCTAGCATTCAATTTTTTTTGGCCATGTATGAACCTCAAAGACTCATGATCCGAATGCAAGATGAATGGTTGTGGCCTCAAATAGTGTGACCAATGATCTAAAGCTCGAACCATGGCATAAAATTCTTTGTCATAAGTGGAATAGTTCAATTTCCCTTGGCTCAATTTCTCACTAAAGTAGGCAATGGGTTTTTTTTTCTTGGATTAGGACAGCCCCTATTCCCTTCCCACTTGCATCACACTCAACTTCAAAGGGTTTCATGAAATCAGGTAAGGCTAAAACAGGTGCCTCACACATCTTTTTTTTCACTAGTTCAAACGCCCCTTGGGCTTGAGGGTTCCATTGGAAGGTTCCTTTCTTTGTACACTCGGTGATAGGAGCCATGAGGGTACTAAAGTTCTTAATGAACCTTCTATAGAAAGAGGTTAGTCCATGAAATGAACGAACTTCAGTTATGCTTTTTGGGATAGGCCGCGAAGCAATGGCTTCTATTTTGCTTGGATCCACCTTGATTCCATCACCTGAAACAATGTAACCAAGAAAAACAATTTCGGTTAGCAAAAAATGACACTTCTCCAACTTTCCATACAATTTTTTCTCCCTCAAAGTTCTAAAGATTTCTTCCAAGTGCCTCAAATGATCTTCCTCATTTGTACTATAGATGAGAATATCATCTAAGTAAACAACTACAAACCTCCCCAAAAAAGGTCTCAACATCTCATTCATAAGCCTCATGAAAGTACTTGGGGCATTTGTTAAACCAAATGGCATAACAAGCCATTCATACAACCCATGCTTGGTTTTAAAAGCTGTTTTCCACTCATCACCCTCCCTCATACGAATTTGGTGATACCCACTTCTCAAATCAATTTTTGAAAACACTCTAGCCCCACTCAACTCATCCAACATATCATCAAGTCTAGGTATGGGAAACCTATACTTAATGGTTATATTGTTCACAGCCCTACTATCAATACACATCCTCCATGTTCCATCTTTTTTAGGCACTAACAAGGTAGGAACAGCACAAGGACTCATAGACTCTCTGACATAACCCATTTGCATCAACTCCTCAATTTGTTTTTGCAACTCTTTAGTTTCCATGGGATTACATCTATAAGGTGGTTTGTTAGGAAGGGGTGCTCCCGGAATTAGGTCAATTTGATGTTCTATCCCACGAATGGGAGGTAATCCTAAAGGCAACTCATTAGGAAAAACATCCTCATAAGCTTTGATTAATTCGGCCAACCTAGGGTTTTGTTGAACAAACCCTTCATGCTCCTCCTTAGACAACAACAAAAACACCTCATCTTCCTTCTCTAAGGTCTTTTCGAATTCTTTGAAAGAAAGTAACAAGATTTCCTTTCTTTTGGGCTCTTTTTGTGGTGTTTGTGGTGGTGGGAATTGTGTTTGGGGAATCTTTTTTTGTGGTGGCAAGGGATGCAACACTTTCTTGCTGCCTTGGTGGGTGATAGTATAGGTATTAGTTAGACCATCATGGATTGATTTTCTATCACTTTGCCATGGTCTTCCTAATAAAACGTGACATGCATCCATAGGAATGACATCACACAAAATCTCATCAACATAAGAACCAATCTGAAATTTTACCAAGCATTGTCTCCTAACTCCCGTACTCTTACTCTTATCAAGCCAACTCAATTTGTAAGGGGTAGGGTGTCTAGTGGTTTTCAAATCAAGTTTTTTCACAAGGTCACTTGATACAACATTTGCTTCACCACCACTATCAACAATTAAGTCACAAACATCTCCATTAACCTTGCATTTGGTTAAAAAGACATTCTCTCTTTGCAAAGGGTTTCTTTCAACCTCAACTTGCATTTGTAAAGCTCTCCTCAAGACTAGGCTGTTTTTTTCGGGGAAACAATCATCACCTTGTTCCTCCTCTTCATTAGAATCATAAGATTCCAAAGGGTCATTTTCAACAACATTCTCGTCCTCTAACTCCTCATCTAGGCTAAAAGGTTGAGCCATCATATTTTTTAGCTCTCTCATGGTTAAAGCTCTAGTATTAGGACAATCCCTCTTATAGTGTCCTCTTCCATGACACTTAAAACACACTATGTCACTCAAGTCCCCGGTTTTGGCAACAGCTTTGCCTTTTTCTTTAGGGTCAAAGGAACTTGGGTTTCTTTTGGTGGAATTTGGAAAAGAAGAGTTTTCTTTTGGTGGATTGAATGGGCGTTTGTATTTTGGCTCAAATGGATTAGAGGGCTTTTTCTTTTTCTTTTGATTATCAAACTTAACAGAAAGTTTGCAAGTTTCATCGAAAGTCAAATTGGGTTGCACTTCTATCTTTTCAAGGATCTCCTTATCTAGACCAGCCATAAACCTCCCAAGTTTCAAATCCTCATTTTCCACTATTTCACAAATAATGGATAATCTTTCAAATTCTTTTATATATTCCTCCAGACTACTACTACCTTGTTGCAAGGTACTCCATTTAACATACATGGATTGTTTGTAATTAGAAGGCACAAAACGTTCCCTAAGTTTCTTCCTAAGCTTGGTCCATGTAGAAATACGAGTTTTCCCATTGCTTTCTCGTTTTCTTTGGACTCCTTTCAACCAAGTTTCAGCATACTTGGCTATCTTCACCTTAGCAATCTTGTACTTTTGTTCATCTTCCTCAACGTCTTTGAACTCAAAGTACCTCTCAAGTGATTGCTCCCACTCCAAGTACTTCTCAGGGTCAAGAGTACCATCAAAAAGGTCTACATCCACCTTTAGACTCTTGTCATCATATGTAGGAGGGTTTTGACGCCCATCCCTTTGTTCTTGTGTCAACAAACGAGCCATTAGAGCCATTATATTACCATGTAATTGCTCATTGGTTTCCAAGAGCCTTTGTTGGTTTTCCTCCATAATTCTAAGTCTCCTTTGGTCGACGGTTTCATTTGGGTTTGCTTGATCCATTTGGACAGAAACTTCCCCCTACCTGACGCGCCAAATGATGTGAAAACTAATGGATGAAATTAGTTTAAACAAGTTAATGAATCAAGCTTAAGCAAAGGATTGTTTTTAGGTTGGTGTTTAGGTACGTTTATGTAGAATTTAGGTGTAGGTTTGCAAGGATTACTCACTTAACAAACAAGGATATGAAGGCAAGGATTTCTCACTCAACCTACTAAGTTCAAATTGTATGGAAGGATTACTCACTTGACCACTCAATCTCTTCAAGTCTAACTTGGTACAAAAACCGGTTATTTCATAAACAAATAATCAGTTTTTAAGTTCAAGCAAAAGCTCTTTTGCATTAATCAAAATCTGATTACAAACTACAATTACATGCTTTTTATAAGCCACTAAAAGAACTAACAATCATTGCTTAACTTAAAGAAGCAAACTGATTTTATTAAAGCTTTAAACAACGAAAATGAAACTAAGCCTAAATTACGTCTATGTGCAGCAGCCTCTTAGTCTTCATATGCCCCTTAACGTCCTTATTAAACGCATGTAAATGAGCTAAGCAATCAGCCACAAATTCAGCAAGAAAAACGTTGGAGATGCATTTGTAACCCCCCCTTGATTCACGCCTCCTTCATTATTCATGCATTGAAGTTTCTCCTTGAGTTCCTCTCCATTCTCCAACTGAAATGGCTGTTCAAAAATGCTTCAATTAACGTGCTTAATGAGCAATTAAGCAAGTCAATCCATGATTAAAACCAAACGAACCATGAGCAGCAAAAGAATCCAAGGTTTGGTCTTCAAATGATTTCGCCAGTATTACTTCTTTGGATGAAACGTAACTTGGACTTGTGCTTGGACTTGAATGAGAATTGTGACTAGGGCTAATAGGACTTTCGTGATTTGCATCAGTTCAACTAGCTTTGTAGAATGTATTTGACTTTCATTTGATTCTATTAGCTTTATAGAATGTATTTCACATTTATTTGATTTAAATAGCTTTGTTTGAATGTGTTTGACTTTCATTTGATTCAATTAGCTTTGTAGAATGTATTTGACTTTCATTTGATTCAAATAGCTTTGTAGAATGTGTTTGACTTCAATTTGATTCAAATAGCTTTGTTTGAATGTGTTTGACTTTCATTTGATTCAATTTGCTTTGTAGAATGTATTTGACTTTTATTTGATTTAATTAGCTTTGTTTGAATGTATTTGACTCTCATTTGATTCAAATAGTTTTATTTGAATGTGTTTGACTTTCATTTGATTCAAATTCTTTTGTTTAAATGTGTTTGACTTTCATTTGATTCAAATAGCTTTGTTTGAATGTGTTTGACTTTCATTTGATTCAACTAGCTTTGTAGAATGTATTGGACTTTCATTTGATTCAAATAGCTTTGTTTGAATGTTTTTTACTTTCATTTGGTTCAATTAGCTTTATAGAATGTATTTGACTTTTATTTTATTCAAATAAATTTGTTTGAATGTGTTTGACTTTCATTTGATTCAATTCGCTTTGTAGAATGTATTTGACTTTCATTCGATTGAAATAGCTTTGTTTGAATGTGTTTAACTCTCATTTGATTTAAATAGCTTTGTAGAATGTATTTGACTTTCATTTGATTCAAATAGCATTATAGAATGTATTTGACTTTCATTTGATTTAAATAGCATTGTAGAATGCATTTTACTTTCATTTGATTTAAATAGCTATATTTGAATGTGTTTGACTTTCATTTGATACAATTAGCTTTGTTTGAATGTGTTTCACATTCATATGATTAAAATAGCTTTGTTTGAATGTGTTTGACTTTCATTTGATTCAACTAGCTTTGTAGAATGTATTTGACTTTCATTTGATTCAAATAGCTTTGTTTGAATGTTTTTTACTTTCATTTGGTTCAATTAGCTTTATAGAATGTATTTGACTTTTATTTTATTCAAATAGCTTTGTTTGAATGTGTTTGACTTTCACTTGATTCAATAAGCTTTGTAGAATGTATTTGACTTTCATTCGATTAAAATAGCTTTGTTTGAATGTGTTTGACTCTCATTTAATTTAAATAGCTTTGTAGAATGCATTTGACTTTCATTTGATTCAAATAGCATTATAGAATGTATTTGACTTTCATTTGATTTAAATAGCATTGTAGAATGCATTTCACTTTCATTTGATTTAAATAGCTATATTTGAATGTGTTTGACTTTCAATTGATACAAGTAGCTTTGTTTGAATATGTTTGACATTCATATGATTCAATTAGCTTTGTTTGAATGTGTTTGACTTTCATTTGATTCATTTAGCTTTGTTTGAATGTGTTTAACTTTCATTTGATTCAATTAGCTTTGTAGAATGTATTTAACTTTCATTTCTTTCAATGTGTTTAACTTTCATTTGATTCAGTTAGCTTTGTAGAATGCATTTCACTTTCATTTTCTTTAAATAACTTTGTTTGTATGTGTTAGACTTTCATTTGATTCAAAAAGCTTTATTTGAATGTGTTTGACTTTCATTTGATACAATTAGCTTTGTAGAATATACTTGACTGTTATTTGATTTAATTAGCTTTGTTTGAATGTGTTTGACTTTCATTTGATTCAAATAGCTTTGTTTGAATGTGTTTGACTTTCATTTGACTCAATTAGCTTTGTAGAATGTATTTGACTTTCATTTGATTCAAATAGCTTTGTTTGAATGTGTTTGACTTTCATTTGATTCAAATAGCTTTGTTTGAATGTGTTTGACTTTCATTTGATTCAATTTGCTTTGTAGAATATACTTGACTGTTATTTGATTTAATTAGCTTTGTTTGAATGTGTTTGACTTTCATTTGATTCAAATAGCTTTGTTTGAATGTGTTTGACTTTCATTTGACTCAATTAGCTTTGTAGAATGTATTTGACTTTCATTTGATTCAAATAGCTTTGTTTGAATGTGTTTGACTTTCATTTGATTCAAATAGCTTTATAGAATGTGTTTGACTTTCATTTGATTCAATTAGCTTTCTAGAATATATTTGACTTTCATTTTATTAAAATTGCTTCGTTTGAATGTGTTTGCCTCTCATTTGATTCAAATAGCTTTGTAGAATGTATTTGACTTTCATTTGATTCAAATAGCATTGTAGAATGTATTTCACTTTCATTTGATTTAAATAGCTTTGTTTGAATGTGTTTTACTTTCATTTGAATAAATTAACGTTGAAGAATGTATTTAACTTTCATTTGATTCAAATAGCATTGTTTGAATGTGTTTGACTTTCATTTGATTCAATTTGCTTTGTAGAATGTATTTGACTTTTATTTGATTTAATTAGCTTTGTTTGAATGTATTTGACTCTCATTTAGTTGAAATAGTTTTATTTAAATGTGTTTGACTTTCATTTGATTCAAATTCTTTTGTTTGAATGTGTTTGACTTTCATTTGATTCAAATAGCTTTGTTTGAATGTGTTTGACTTTCATTTGGTTCAACTAGCTTTGTAGAATGTATTTGACTTTCATTTGACTCAATTAGCTTTATAGAATGTATTTCACATTTATTTGATTTAAATAGCTTTGTTTAAATGTGTTTGACTTTCATTTGATTCAATTAGCTTTGTAGAATGTATTTGACTTTCATTTGATTCAAATAGCTTTGTAGAATGTGTTTGACTTTCATTTGATTCAAATAGCTTTGTTTGAATGTGTTTGACTTTCATTTGATTCAATTTGCTTTGTAGAATGTATTTGACTTTTATTTTATTTAATTAGCTTTGTTTGAATGTATTTGACTCTCATTTGATTCAAATAGTTTTATTTGAATGTGTTTGACTTTCATTTGATTCAAATTCTTTTGTTTGAATGTGTTTGACTTTTATCTGATTCAAATAGCTTTGTTTGAATGTGTTTGACTTTCATTTGATTCAACTAGCTTTGTAGAATGTATTGGACTTTCATTTGATTCAAATAGCTTTGTTTGCATGTTTTTTACTTTCATTTGGTTCAATTAGCTTTATAGAATGTATTTGAATTTTATTTTATTCAAATAGCTTTGTTTGAATGTGTTTGACTTTCATTTGATTCAAATAGCATTATAGAATGTATTTGACTTTCATTTGATTTAAATAGCATTGTAGAATGCATTTTACTTTCATTTGATTTAAATAGCTATCTTTGAATGTGTTTGACTTTCATTTGATACATAGCTTTGTTTGAATGTGTTTGCCATTCATATGATTCAATTAGCTTTGTTTGAATGTGTTTTACTTTCATTTGATTCATTTAGCTTTGTTTGAATGTGTTTAACTTTCATTTGATTCAATTAGCTTTGTGGAATGTATTTGACTTTCATTTGTTTTAAATAGCTTTGTTTGAATGTGTTTGACTTTCATTTGATTCAGTTAGCTTTGTAGAATGCATTTCACTTTCATTTTCTTTAAATAACTTTGTTTGTATGTGTTAGACTTTCATTTGATTCAAATAGCTTTATTTGAATGTGTTTGAACTTCATTTGATACAATTAGCTTTGTAGAATGTATTTGACTTTCATTTGATTCAAATAGCTTTGTTTGAATGTGTTTGACTTTCATTTGATTCAAATAGCTTTATAGAATGTGTTTGACTTTCATTTGATTCAATTAGCTTTCTAGAATATATTTGACTTTCATTTGATTAAAATTGCTTCGTTTGAATGTGTTTGCCTCTCATTTGATTCAAATAGCTTTGTAGAATGTATTTGACTTTCATTTGATTCAAATAGCATTGTAGAATGTATTTCACTTTCATTTGATTTAAATAGCCTTGTTTGAATGTGTTTTACTTTCATTTGAATAAATTAGCTTTGAAGAATGTATTTAACTTTCATTTGATTCAAATAGCATTGTTTGAATGTGTTTGACTTTCATTTGATTCAATTTGCTTTGTAGAATGTATTTGACTTTTATTTGATTTAATTAGCTTTGTTTGAATGTATTTGACTCTCATTTAGTTCAAATAGTTTTATTTGAATGTGTTTGACTTTCATTTGATTCAAATTCTTTTGTTTGAATGTGTTTGACTTTCATTTGATTCAAATAGCTTTGTTTGAATGTGTTTGACTTTCATTTGGTTCAACTAGCTTTGTAGAATGTATTTGACTTTCATTTGACTCAATTAGCTTTATAGAATGTATTTCACATTTATTTAAATAGCTTTGTTTAAATGTGTTTGACTTTCATTTGATTCAATTAGCTTTGTAGAATGTATTTGACTTTCATTTGATTCAAATAGCTTTGTAGAATGTGTTTGACTTTCATTTGATTCAAATAGCTTTGTTTGAATGTGTTTGACTTTCATTTGATTCAATTTGCTTTGTAGAATGTATTTGACTTTTATTTTATTTAATTAGCTTTGTTTGAATGTATTTGACTCTCATTTGATTCAAATAGTTTTATTTGAATGTGTTTGACTTTCGTTTGATTCAAATTCTTTTGTTTGAATGTGTTTGACTTTTATCTGATTCAAATAGCTTTGTTTGAATGTGTTTGACTTTCATTTGATTCAACTAGCTTTGTAGAATGTATTGGACTTTCATTTGATTCAAATAGCTTTGTTTGCATGGTTTTTACTTTCATTTGGTTCAATTAGCTTTATAGAATGTATTTGAATTTTATTTTATTCAAATAGCTTTGTTTGAATGTGTTTGACTTTCATTTGATTCAAATAGCATTATAGAATGTATTTGACTTTCATTTGATTTAAATAGCATTGTAGAATGCATTTTACTTTCATTTGATTTAAATAGCTATCTTTGAATGTGTTTGACTTTCATTTGATACAATTAGCTTTGTTTGAATGTGTTTGACATTCATATGATTCAATTAGCTTTGTTTGAATGTGTTTGACTTTCATTTGATTCATTTAGCTTTGTTTGAATGTGTTTAACTTTCATTTGATTCAATTAGCTTTGTGGAATGTATTTGACTTTCATTTGTTTCAAATAGCTTTGTTTGAATGTGTTTGACTTTCATTTGATTCAGTTAGCTTTGTAGAATGCATTTCACTTTCATTTTCTTTAAATAACTTTGTTTGTATGTGTTAGACTTTCATTTGATTCAAATAGCTTTACTTGAATGTGTTTGAACTTCATTTGATACAATTAGCTTTGTAGAATGTATTTGACTTTCATTTGATTCAAATAGCTTTGTTTGAATGTTTGACTTTCATTTGATTCAATTTGCTTTGTAGACTGTACTTGACTTTTATTTGATTTAATTAGCTTTGTTTGAATGTATTTGACTCTCATTTGATTCAAATAGCTTTATTTGAATGTGTTTGACTTTCATTTGATTCGAATTCCTTTGTTTGAATGTGTTTGACTTTCATTTGATTCAAATAGCTTTGTTTGAATGTGTTTGACTTTCATTTGTTTCAATTAGCTTTGTAGAATGTATTTGACTTTCATTTTATTCAAACAGCTTTCTTTGAATGTGTTTGACTTTCATTTGATTCAAATAGCTTTATAGAATGTGTTTGACTTTCATTTGATTCAATTAGCTTTCTAGAATGTATTTGACTTTCATTTGATTAAAATTGCTTCGTTTGAATGTGTTTGACTCTCATTTGATTCAAATAGCTTTGTAGAATGTATTTGACTTTAATTTGATTCAAATAGCATTGTAGAATGTATTTCACTTTCATTTGATTTAAATAGCTTTGTTTGAATGTGTTTGACTTTCATTTGATTCGATTTGCTTTGTAGAATGTATTTGACTCTCATTTGATTCAAATAGCTTTGTTTGAAAGTGTTTGACTTTCATTTAATTCAATTTTCTTTGTTTAAATGTGTTCGACTTTTATTAGATTCAAATAGCTTTGTTTGAATGTGCTTGACTTTCATTTGATTCAAATAGCTTTGTAGAATGTATTTGACTTTCATTTGATTAAAATAGCTTTGTTTGAATGTGTTTGACTTTCATTTGATTCAATTAGCTTTGTAGAATGTATTTGACTTTCATTTGATTCAAATAGCTTTGTTTGAATGTGTTAGACTTTCATTTGATTCGATTTGCTTTGTAGAATGTATTTGACTTTCTTTGATTCAAATAGCTTTGTTGGAATGTGTTAGACTTTCATTTGATTCAAATAGCTTTATAGAATGTATTTGACATTTATTTGATTTAAATAGCTTTCTTTGAATGTGTTTGACTTTTATTTGATTCAATTAGCTTTGTAGAATGTATTTGACTTTCATTTGATTAAAATAGTTTTGTTTGAATGTGTTTGACTTTCAATTGATTCAATTAGCTTTTTAGAATGTATTTGACTTTCATTTGATTCAAATAGCTTTGTTTGAATGTGTTTGACTTTCATTTGATTCAAATAGCTTTATAGAATGTATTTGACATTTATTTGATTTAAATAGCTTTATTTGAATTTGTTTGACTTTCATTTGATTCAAATTCCTTTGTTTGAATATGTTCGACTTTCATATGATTCAAATAGCATTGTTTGAATGTGCTTGACTTTCATTTGATTCAAATAGCTTTGTAGAATGTATTTGACTTTCATTTTATTCAAATAGCTTTGTTTGAATGTGTTTGACTTTCATTTGATTAAATTAGCTTTGAAGAATGTATTTGGCTTTCATTTTTATTCAAATAGCATTGTTTGAATGTGTTTGACTTTCATTTGATTCAATTTGCTTTGTAGAATGTATTTGACTTTTATTTGATTTAATTAGCTTTGTTTTAATGTATTTGACTCTCATTTGATTCAAATAGTTTTATTTGTATGTGTTTGACTTTCATTTGATTCAAATTCTTTTGTTTGAATGTCTTTGACTTTCATTTGATTCAAATAGCTTTGTTTGAATGTGTTTGACTTTCATTTGATTCAACTAGCTTTGTAGAATGTATTTGACTTTAATTTGTTTCAAATAGCTTTGTTTCAATGTGTTTGACTTTCATTTGATTCAGTTAGCTTTGTAGAATGCATTTCACTTTCATTTTCATTAAATAACTTTGTTTGTATGTGTTAGACTTTCATTTGATTCAAAAAGCTTTATTTAAATGTGTTTGACTTTCATTTGATACAATTAGCTTTGTAGAATGTATTTGACTTTCATTTGATTCAAATAGCATTGTAGAATGTATTTCACTTTCATTTGATTTAAATAGCTTTATTTGAATGTGTTTGACTTTCATTTGATTCGATTTGCTTTGTAGAATGTATTTGACTCTCATTTGATTCAAATAGCTTTGTTTGAAAGTGTTTGACTTTCATTTAAGTCAATTTTCTTTGTTTAAATGTGTTCGACTTTTATTTGATTCAAATAGCTTTGTTTGAATGTGCTTGACTTTCATTTGATTCAAATAGCTTTGTAGAATGTATTTGACTTTCATTTGATTAAAATAGCTTTGTTTGAATGTGTTTGACTTTCATTTGATTCAATTAGCTTTGTAGAATGTATTTGACTTTCATTTGATTCAAATAGCTTTGTTTGAATGTGTTTGACTTTCATTTGATTCGATTTGCTTTGTAGAATGTATTTGACTTACTTTGATTCAAATAGCTTTGTTGGAATATGTTTGACTTTCATTTGATTCAAATAGCTTTATAGAATGTATTTGACATTTATTTGATTGAAATAGCTTTGTTTGAATGTGTTTGACTTTCATTTGATTCAATTAGCTTTGTAGAATGTATTTGACTTTCATTTGATTCAAATAGCTTTGTTTGAATGTGTTTGACTTTCATTTGATTCAAATAGCTTTATAGAATGTATTTGACATTTATTTGATTTAAATAGCTTTATTTGAATGTGTTTGACTTTCATTTGATTCAAATTCCTTTGTTTGAATATGTTCGACTTTCATATGATTCAAATAGCATTGTTTGAATGTGCTTGACTTTCATTTGATTCAAATAGCTTTGTAGAATGTATTTGACTTTCATTTTATTCAAATAGCTTTGTTTGAATGTGTTTGACTTTCATTTGATTAAATTAGCTTTGAAGAATGTATTTGGCTTTCATTTTTATTCAAATAGCATTGTTTGAATGTGTTTGACTTTCATTTGATTCAATTTGCTTTGTAGAATGTATTTGACTTTTATTTGATTTAATTAGCTTTGTTTTAATGTATTTGACTCTCATTTGATTCAAATAGTTTTATTTGTATGTGTTTGACTTTCATTTGATTCAAATTCTTTTGTTTGAATGTCTTTGACTTTCATTTGATTCAAATAGCTTTGTTTGAATGTGTTTGACTTTCATTTGATTCAACTAGCTTTGTAGAATGTATTTGACTTTAATTTGTTTCAAATAGCTTTGTTTCAATGTGTTTGACTTTCATTTGATTCAGTTAGCTTTGTAGAATGCATTTCACTTTCATTTTCATTAAATAACTTTGTTTGTATGTGTTAGACTTTCATTTGATTCAAAAAGCTTTATTTAAATGTGTTTGACTTTCATTTGATACAATTAGCTTTGTAGAATGTATTTGACTTTCATTTGATTCAAATAGCATTGTAGAATGTATTTCACTTTCATTTGATTTAAATAGCTTTATTTGAATGTGTTTGACTTTCATTTGATTCGATTTGCTTTGTAGAATGTATTTGACTCTCATTTGATTCAAATAGCTTTGTTTGAAAGTGTTTGACTTTCATTTAATTCAATTTTCTTTGTTTAAATGTGTTCGACTTTTATTTGATTCAAATAGCTTTGTTTGAATGTGCTTGACTTTCATTTGATTCAAATAGCTTTGTAGAATGTATTTGACTTTCATTTGATTAAAATAGCTTTGTTTGAATGTGTTTGACTTTCATTTGATTCAATTAGCTTTGTAGAATGTATTTGACTTTCATTTGATTCAAATAGCTTTGTTTGAATGTGTTTGACTTTCATTTGATTCGATTTGCTTTGTAGAATGTATTTGACTTACTTTTGATTCAAATAGCTTTGTTGGAATATGTTTGACTTTCATTTGATTCAAATAGCTTTATAGAATGTATTTGACATTTATTTGATTGAAATAGCTTTGTTTGAATGTGTTTGACTTTCATTTGATTCAATTAGCTTTGTAGAATGTATTTGACTTTCATTTGATTCAAATAGCTTTGTTTGAATGTGTTTGACTTTCATTTGATTCAAATAGCTTTATAGAATGTATTTGACATTTATTTGATTTAAATAGCTTTATTTGAATGTGTTTGACTTTCATTTGATTCAAATTCCTTTGTTTGAATATGTTCGACTTTCATATGATTCAAATAGCATTGTTTGAATGTGCTTGACTTTCATTTGATTCAAATAGCTTTGTAGAATGTATTTGACTTTCATTTTATTCAAATAGCTTTGTTTGAATGTGTTTGACTTTCATTTGATTAAATTAGCTTTGAAGAATGTATTTGGCTTTCATTTTTATTCAAATAGCATTGTTTGAAATGTGTTTGACTTTCATTTGATTCAATTTGCTTTGTAGAATGTATTTGACTTTTATTTGATTTAATTAGCTTTGTTTTAATGTATTTGACTCTCATTTGATTCAAATAGTTTTATTTGTATGTGTTTGACTTTCATTTGATTCAAATTCTTTTGTTTGAATGTCTTTGACTTTCATTTGATTCAAATAGCTTTGTTTGAATGTGTTTGACTTTCATTTGATTCAACTAGCTTTGTAGAATGTATTTGACTTTAATTTGTTTCAAATAGCTTTGTTTCAATGTGTTTGACTTTCATTTGATTTCAGTTAGCTTTGTAGAATGCATTTCACTTTCATTTTCATTAAATAACTTTGTTTGTATGTGTTAGACTTTCATTTGATTCAAAAAGCTTTATTTAAATGTGTTTGACTTTCATTTGATACAATTAGCTTTGTAGAATGTATTTGACTTTCATTTGATTCAAATAGCATTGTAGAATGTATTTCACTTTCATTTGATTTAAATACCTTTATTTGAATGTGTTTGACTTTCATTTGATTCGATTTGCTTTGTAGAATGTATTTGACTCTCATTTGATTCAAATAGCTTTGTTTGAAAGTGTTTGACTTTCATTTAATTCAATTTTCTTTGTTTAAATGTGTTCGACTTTTATTTGATTCAAATAGCTTTGTTTGAATGTGCTTGACTTTCATTTGATTCAAATAGCTTTGTAGAATGTATTTGACTTTCATTTGATTAAAATAGCTTTGTTTGAATGTGTTTGACTTTCATTTGATTCAATTAGCTTTGTAGAATTTATTTGACTTTCATTTGATTCAAATAGCTTTGTTTGAATGTGTTTGACTTTCATTTGATTCAAAATAGCTTTGTAGAATGTATTTGACTTACTTTGATTCAAATAGCTTTGTTGGAATATGTTTGACTTTCATTTGATTCAAATAGCTTTATAGAATGTATTTGACATTTATTTGATTGAAATAGCTTTGTTTGAATGTGTTTGACTTTCATTTGATTCAATTAGCTTTGTAGATGTATTTGACTTTCATTTGATTCAAATAGCTTTGTTTGATGTGTTTGACTTTCATTTGATTCAAATAGCTTTATAGAATGTATTTGACATTTATTTGATTTAAATAGCTTTATTTGAATGTGTTTGACTTTCATTTGATTCATATTCCTTTGTTTGAATGTGTTCGACTTTCATTTGATTCAAATAGCATTGTTTGAATGTGCTTGACTTTCATTTGATTCAACTAGCTTTGTAGAATGTATTTGACTTTCATTTTATTCAAATAGCTTTGTTTGAATGTGTTTTGACTTTCATTTGATTAAATTAGCTTTGAAGAATGTATTTGGCTTTCATTTTTATTCAAATAGCATTGTTTGAATGTGTTTGACTTTCATTTGATTCAATTTGCTTTGTAGAATGTATTTGAATTTTATTTGATTTAATTAGCTTTGTTTAAATGTATTTGACTCTCATTTGATTCAAATAGTTTTATTTGAATGTGTTTGACTTTCATTTGATTCAAATTCTTTTGTTTGAATGTGTTTTGACTTTCATTTGATTCAAATAGCTTTGTTTGAATGTGTTTGACTTTCATTTGATTCAACTAGCTTTGTAGAATGTATTGGACTTTCATTTGATTCAAATAGCTTTATTTGAATGTTTTTTACTTTCATTTGGTTCAATTAGCTTTATAGAATGTATTTGACTTTTATTTTATTCAAATAGCTTTGTTTGATTGTGTTTGACTTTCATTTGATTCAATTCGCTTTGTAGAATGTATTTGACTTTCATTCGATTAAAATAGCTTTGTTTGAATGTGTTTGACTCTCATTTAGTTTAAATAGCTTTGTAGAATGTATTTGACTTTCATTTGATTTAAATAGCATTATAGAATGTATTTGACTTTCATTTGATTTAAATAGCAATTGTAGAATGCATTTTACTTTCATTTGATGCTATATTTGAATGTTTGACTTTCATTTGATACAATTAGCTTTGTTTGAATGTGTTTGACATTCATATGATTCAATTAGCTTTGTTTGAATGTGTTTTACTTTCATTTGATTCATTTAGCTTTTTTGAATGTGTTTAACTTTCATTTCATTCAATTAGCTTTGTGGAATGTATTTGACTTTCATTTGTTTCAAATAGCTTTGTTTGAATGTGTTTTGACTTTAATTTGATTCAGTTAGCTTTGTAGAATGCATTTCACTTTCATTTTCTTTAATAACTTTGTTTGTATGGGTTAGACTCATTTGATTCAAATAGCTTTATTTGAATGTGTTTGACTTTCATTTGATACAATTAGCTTTGTAAAATGTATTTGACTTTCATTTGATTCAAATAGCTTTGTTTGAATGTTTGACTTTCATTTGATTCAAATAGCTTTGTTTGAATGTTTTTTACTTTCATTTGGTTCAATTAGCTTTATAGAATGTGTTTGACTTTCATTTGATTCAATTAGCTTTCTAGAATGTATTTGACTTTCATTTGATTAAAATTGCTTTGTTTGAATGTGTTTGACTCTCATTTGATTCAAATAGCTTTGTAGAATGTATTTGACTTTCATTTGATTCAAATAGCATTGTAGAATGTATTTCACTTTCATTTGATTTAAATAGCTTTGTTTGAATGTGTTTTACTTTAATTTGAAAATAGCTTTGTTTGAATGTGTTTGACTTTCATTTGAATAAATTAGCTATGAAGAATGTATTTGACTTTCATTTGATTCAAATAGCATTGTTTGAATGTGTTTGACTTTCATTTGATTCAATTTGCTTTGTAGAATGTATTTGACTTTTATTTGATTTAATTAGCTTTGTTTGAATGTATTTGACTCTCATTTGGTTCAAATAGTTTTATTTGAATGTGTTTGACTTTCATTTGATTCAAATTCTTTTGTTTGAATGTGTTTGACTTTCATTTGATTAAATAGCTTTGTTTGAATGTGTTTGACTTTCATTTGATTCAACTAGCTTTGTAGAATGTATTTGACTTTCATTTGATTCAATTAGCTTTATAGAATGTATTTCACATTATTTGATTTAAATAGCTTTGTTTGAATGTGTTTGACTTTCATTTGATTCAATTAGCTTTGTAGAATGTATTTGACTTTCATTTGATTCAAATAGCTTTGTAGAATGTGTTTGACTTTCATTTGATTCAAATAGCTTTGTTTGAATGTGTTTGACTTTCATTTGATTCAATCTGCTTTGTAGAATGTATTTGACTTTTTTTGATTTAATTAGCTTTGTTTGAATATTTGACTCTCATTTGATTCAAATGTTTTATTTGAATGTGTTTGACTTTCATTTGATTCAAATTCTTTTGTTTGAATGTGTTTGACTTTCATTTGATTCAAATAGCTTTGTTTGAATGTGTTTGACTTTCATTTGATTCAACTAGCTTTGTAGAATGTATTTGACTTTCATTTGATTCAAATAGCTTTTTTTGAATGTTTATTACTTTCATTTGGTTCAATTAGCTTTATAGAATGTATTTTACTTTTATTTTATTCAAATAGCTTTGTTTGAATGTGTTTGACTTTCATTTGATTCAATTAGCTTTGTAGAATGTATTTGACTTTCATTCGATTAAAATAGCTTTGTTTGAATGTGTTTGACTCTCATTTGATTTAAATAGCTTTGTATAATGTATTTGACTTTCATTTGATTCAAATAGCATTATAGAATGTATTTGACTTTCATTTGATTTAAATAGCATTGTAGAATGCATTTCACTTTCTTTTGATTTAAATAGCTATATTTGAATGTGTTTGACTTTCATTTGATACAATTAGCTTTGTTTGAATGTGTTTGACATTCATATGATTCAATTAGCTTTGTTTGAATGTGTTTGACTTTCATTTGATTCATTTAGCTTTGTTTGAATGTGTTTAACTTTCATTTGATTCAATTAGCTTTGTAGAATGTATTTGACTTTCATTTGTTTCAAATAGCTTTGTTTGAATGTGTTTGACTTTCATTTGATTCAGTTAGCTTTGTAGAATGCATTTCACTTTCATTTTTCTTAAATAACTTTGTTTGTATGTGTTAGACTTTCATTTGATTCAAATAGCTTTATTTGAATGTGTTTGACTTTCATTTGATACAATTAGCTTTGTAGAATGTATTTGACTTTCATTTGATTCAAATAGCTTTGTCTGAATGTGTTTGACTTTCATTTGATTCAATTTGCTTTGTAGAATGTACTTGACTTTTATTTGATTTAATTAGCTTTGTTTGAATGTATTTGACTCTCATTTGATTCAAATAGCTTTATTTGCATGTGTTTGATTTTCATTTGATTCAAATTCCTTTTGAATGTGTTTGACTTTCATTTGATTTCAAACAGCTTTGTTTGAATGTGTTTGACTATCATTTGATTCAATTAGCTTTGTAGAATGTATTTGACTTTAATTTGAATCAAATAGCTTTGTTTGAATGTTTTTTACTTTCATTTGGTTCAATTAGCTTTTATAGAATGTGTTTGACTTTCATTTGATTCAATTAGCTTTATAGAATGTATTTGACTTTCATTTGATTCAAAATTCTTTGTTTGAATGTGTTTGACTCTCATTTTATTCAAATAGCTTTGTAGAATGTATTTGACTTTCATTTGATTCAAATAGCATTGTAGAATGTATTTCACTTTCATTTGATTTAAATAGCTTTGTTTGAATGTGTTTTACTTTCATTTGATTAAAATAGCTTTGTTTGAATGTGTTTGACTTTCAATTGAATAAATTAGCTTTGAAGAATGTACTTGACTTTCATTTGATTTAAATAGCATTCTTTGAATGTGTTTGACTTTTATTTGATTCAATTTGCTTTGTAGAATGTATTTGACTTTTATTTGATTAATTAGCTTTGTTTAAATGTATTTGACTCTCATTTGGTTCAAATAGTTTTCTTTGAATGTGTGTTTTTCATTTGATTCAAATTCTTTTGTTTGAATGTGTTTGACTTTCATTTGATTCAAATAGCTTTGTTTGAATGTGTTTGACTTTCATTTGATTCAACTAGCTTTGTAGAATGTATTTGACTTTCATTTGATTCAATTAGCTTTATAGAATGTATTTCACATTTATTTGATTTGAATAGCTTTGTTTGAATGTGTTTGACTTTCATTTGATTCAATTAGCTTTGTAGAATGTATTTGACTTTCATTTAATTCAAATAGCTTTGTAGAATGTGTTTGATTTTCATTTGATTCAAATAGCTTTGTTTGAATGTGTTTGACTTTCATTTGATTCAATTTACTTTGTAGAAAGTATTTGACTTTTTTGATTTAATTAGCTTTGTTTGTATGTATTTGACTCTCATTTGATTTAAATAGCTTTATTTGAATGTGTTTGACTTTCATTTGATTCAAATTCTCTTTTGAATGTGTTCGACTTTCATTTGATTCAAATAGCTTTGTTTGAATGTGTTTGACTTTCATTTGATTCAATTAGCTTTATAGAATGTATTTGACATTTATTTGATTTAAATAGCTTTGTTTGAATGCGTTTGACTTTGATTTGATTCAATTAGCTTTGTAGAATGTATTTGACTTTCATTTGATTCTAATAGTTTCGTAGAATGTGTTTAACTTTCATTTGATTCAAATAGCTTTGTCTGAATGTGTTTGACTTTCATTTGATTCAATTTGCTTTGTAGAATGTACTTGACTTTTATTTGATTTAATTAGCTTTGTTTGAATGTATTTGACTCTCATTTGATTCAAATAGCTTTATTTGCATGTGTTTGATTTTCATTTGATTCAAATTCCTTTGTTTGAATGTGTTTGACTTTCATTTGATTCAAACAGCTTTTTTGAATGTGTTTGACTATCATTTGATTCAATTAGCTTTGTAGAATGTATTTACTTTAATTTGATTTAAATAGCTTTGTTTGAATGTTTTTTACTTTCATTTGGTTCAATTAGCTTTATAGAATGTGTTTGACTTTCATTTGATTCAATTAGCTTTATAGAATGTATTTGACTTTCATTTGATTAAAATTGCTTTGTTTGAATGTGTTTGACTCTCATTTTATTCAAATAGCTTTGTAGAATGTATTTGACTTTATTTGATTCAAATAGCATTGTAGAATGTATTTCACTTTCATTTGATTTAAATAGCTTTGTTTGAATGTGTTTTACTTTCATTTGATTAAAATAGCTTTGTTTGAATGTGTTTGACTTTCATTTGAATAAATTAGCTTTGAAGAATGTATTTGACTTTCATTTGATTCAAATAGCATTCTTTGAATGTGTTTGACTTTTTTTGATTCAATTTGCTTTGTAGAATGTATTTGACTTTTATTTGATTTAATTAGCTTTGTTTGAATGTATTTGACTCTCATTTGGTTCAAATAGTTTTTTTTGAATGTGTTTGTTTTTCATTTGATTCAAATTCTTTTGTTTGAATGTGTTTGACTTTCATTTGATTCAACTAGCTTTGTGAATGTATTTGACTTTCATTTGATTCAATTAGCTTTATAGAATGTATTTCACATTTATTTGATTTAAATAGCTTTGTTTGAATGTGTTTGACTTTCATTTGATTCAATTAGCTTTGTAGAATGTATTTGACTTTCATTTGATTCAAATAGCTTTGTAGAATGTGTTTGACTTTCATTTGATTCAAATAGCTTTGTTTGAATGTGTTTGACTTTCATTTGATTCAATTTACTTTGTAGAAAGTATTTGACTTTTATTTGATTTAATTAGCTTTGTTTGTATTTATTTGACTCTCATTTGATTTAAATAGCTTTATTTGAATGTGTTTGACTTTCATTTGATTCAAATTCTCTTGTTTGAATGTGTTCGACTTTCATTTGATTCAAATAGCTTTGTTTGAATGTGTTTGACTTTCATTTGATTCAATTAGCTTTATAGAATGTATTTGACATTTATTTGATTTAAATAGCTTTGTTTGAATGTGTTTGACTTTGATTTGATTCAATTAGCTTTGTAGAATGTATTTGACTTTCATTTGATTCTAATAGTTTCTAGAATGTGTTTAACTTTCATTTGATTCAAATAGCTTTGTTTGAATGTGTTTGACTTTCAGTTGATTCAATTTGCTTTGCAGAATGTATTTGACTTTTATTTAATTTAATTATCTTTGTTTGAATGTATTTGAATCTCATTTGATTCAAATAGCTTTATTTGAATGTGTTTGACTTTCATTTGATTTGAATAACTTTGTTTGAATGTGTTTGACTTTCATTTGGTTCAACTAGCTTTGTAGAATGTATTTGACTTTCATTTGATTCAAATAGCTTTGTTTGAATGTTTTTTACTTTCATTTGGTTCAATTAGCCTTATAGAATGTATTTGTCTTTAATTTTATTCAAATAGCTTTGTGTGAATGTGTTTGACTTTCATTTGATTCAATTAGCTTTGTAGAATGTATTTGACTTTCATTTTATTCAAATAGCATTGTTTGAATGTATTTGACTCTCATTTGATTCATTTGAATGTGTTTGACTTTCATTTGATTCAAATTTTGTTTGAATGTGTTTGACTTTCATTTGATTCAAATAGCTTTGTTTGAATGTTTTTACTTTCATTTGGTTCAATTAGCTTTATAGAATGTGTTTGACTTTCATTTGATTCAATTAGCTTTCTAGAATGTATTTGACTTTCATTTGATTAAAATTGCTTTGTTTGAATGTGTTTGACTCTCATTTTATTCAAATAGCTTTGTAGAATGTATTTGACTTTCATTTGATTCAAATAGCATTGTAGAATGTATTTCACTTTCATTTGATTTAAATAGCTTTGTTTGAATGTGTTTTACATTCATTTGATTAAAATAGCTTTGTTTGAATGTGTTTGACTTTCATTTGAATAAATTAGCTTTGAAGAATGTATTTGACTTTCATTTGATTCAAATAGCATTGTTTGAATTTGTTTGACTTTCATTTGATTCAATTTGCTTTGTAGAATGTATTTGACTTTTATTTGATTTAATTAGCTTGTTTGAATGTATTTGAATCTCATTTGGTTCAAATAGTTTTATTTGAATGTGTTTGACTTTCATTTGATTCAAATTCTTTGTTTGAATGTGTTTGACTTTCATTTGATTCAAATAGCTTTGTTTGAATGTGTTTGACTTTCATTTGATTCAACTAGCTTTGTAGAATGTATTTGACTTTCATTTGATTCAATTAGCTTTATAGAATGTATTTCACATTTATTTGATTTAAATAGCTTTGTTTGAATGTGTTTGACTTTCATTTGATTCAATTAGCTTTGTAGAATGTATTTGACCTTCATTTGATTCAAATAGCTTTGTAGAATGTGTTTGACTTTCATTTGATTCAAATAGCTTTGTTTGAATGTGTTTGACTTTCATTTGATTCAATTTACTTTGTAGAAAGTATTTGACTTTTATTTGATTTAATTAGCTTTGTTTGTATGTATTTGACTCTCATTTGATTTAAATAGCTTTATTTGAATGTGTTTGACTTTCATTTGATTCAAATTCTTTATTTGAATGTGTTGACTTTCATTTGATTCAAATAGCTTTATTTGAATGTGTTCGACTTTCATTTGATTCAGAATGTATTTGACTTATTTGATTTAAAAGCTTTGTTTAAATGTGTTTGACTTTGATTTGATTCAATTAGCTTTGTAGAATGTTTGACTTTCATTTGATTCTAATAGAATGTGTTTAACTTTTATTTGATTCAAATAGCTTTGTTTGAATGTGTTTGACTTTCATTTGATTAAATTTGCTTTGCAGAATGTATTTCACTTTATTTGCTTTGTTTGAATGTATTTGACTCTCATTTGATTCAAATAGCTTTATTTGAATGTGTTTGACTTTCATTTGATTTGAATAACTTTGTTTGAATGTGTTTGACTTTCATTTGGTTCAACTAGCTTTGTAGAATGTATTTGACTTTCATTTGATTCAAATAGCTATTTGACTTTCATTTGATTTAAATAGCATTGTAGAATGTTCATTTGATTTAAATAGCTTTGAATGTGTTTGACTTTCATTTGATACAATTAGCTTTGTTTGAATGTGTTTGTTGATTCAATTAGCTTTGTTTGAATGTGTTTGATATTCATGGCTTTGTTTGAATGTGTTCATTTGTTAGCTTTGTTTTAATGTGTTTGACTTTCATTTGATTCAAGCTTTGTAGAATGCATTTACTTTCATTTTCTTTAAATAACTTTGTTTGTATGTTGACTTTCATTTGATTCAAATAGCTTTATTTGAATTTGACTTTCATTTGATACAATTAGCTTTGTAGAATGTATTTGACTTTCATTTGATTCAAATAGCTTTGTTTGAATGTGTTTGACTTTCATTTGATTCAATTTGCTTTGTAGAATGTTTGACTTTTATTTGAGCTTTGACTTTCATTTGAGCTTTGTTTGAATGTATTTGACTCTCATTTGATTCAAATAGCTTTATTTGAATGTGTTTGACTTTCATTTGATTCAAATTCCTTTGTTTGAATGTGTTTGACTTTCATTTGATTCAAATAGCTTTGTTTGAATGTGTTTGACTTTCATTTGATTCAATTAGCTTTGTAGAATGTATTTGACTTTCATTTGATTCAAATAGCTTTGTTTGAATGTTTTTTACTTTCATTTGGTTCAATTAGCTTTATGAATGTGTTTGACTTTCATTTGATTCAATTAGCTTTCACTTTCATTTGATTAAAATTGCTTGTTTGAATGTTTGACTCTCATTTGATTCAAATAGCTTTGTAGAATGTATTTGACTTTCATTTGATTCAAATAGCATTGTAGAATGTGTTTCACTTTCATTTGATTTAAATAGCTTTGTTTGAATGTGTTTGACTTTCATTTGATTAAAATAGCTTTGTTGAATGTGTTTGACTTTCATTTGTAGCTTTGTGAATGTTTGACTTTCATTTGATTCAATTAGCTTTATAGAATGTATTTCACATTTATTTGATTTAAATAGCTTTGTTTGAATGTGTTTGACTTTCATTTGATTCAATTAGCTTTGTAGAATGTATTTGACTTTCATTTGATTCAAATAGCTTTGTAGAATGTGTTTGACTTTCATTTGATTCAAATAGCTTTGTTTGAATGTGTTTGACTTTCATTTGATTCAATTGCTTTGTAGAATGTATTTGACTTTTATTTGATTTAATTAGCTTTGTTTGAATATTTGACTCTCATTTGATTCAAACTGTTTTATTTGAATGTGTTTGACTTTCATTTGATTCAAATTCTTTTGTTTGAATGTGTTTGACTTTCATTTGATTCAAATAGCTTTGAATGTGTTTGACTTTCATTTGATTCAACTAGCTTTGTAGAATGTATTTGACTTTCATTTGATTCAAAATAGCTTTTTTTGAATGTTTATTACTTTCATTTGGTTCAATTAGCTTTATAGAATGTATTTTACTTTTATTTTATTCAAATAGCTTTGTTTGAATGTGTTTGACTTTCATTTGATTCAACTAGCTTTGTAGAATGTATTTGACTTTCATTTGATTCAATTAGCTTTTTAGAATGTATTTCACATTTATTTGATTTAAATAGCTTTGTTTGAATGTGTTTGACTTTCATTTGATTCAATTAAGCTTTCATTTGATTTAGCTTTGTAGAATTTGACTTTCATTTGATTCAAATAGCTTTTTTGAATGTGTTTGACTTTCATTTGATTCAATTACTTTGTTATTTGACTTTATTTGATTTAATTAGCTTTGTTTGTATGTATTTGACTCTCATTTGATTTAAATAGCTTTATTTGAATGTGTTTGACTTTCATTTGATTAAAATTCTCTTTGTTTGAATGTGTTGACTTTCATTTGATTCAAATAGCTTTGTTTGAATGTGTTTGACTTTCATTTGATTCAATTAGCTTTATAGAATGTATTTTACATTTATTTGATTTAAATAGCTTTGTTTGAATGTGTTTGACTTTGATTTGATTCAATTAGCTTTGTAGAATGTATTTGACTTTCATTTGATTCTAATAGTTTCATGTTTAACTTTCATTTGATTCAAATAGCTTTGTTTGAATGTTTGACTTTCATTTGATTCAATTTGCTTTGCAGAATGTATTTGACTTTTATTTAATTTAATTATCTTTGTTTGAATGTATTTGACTCTCATTTGATTCAAATAGCTTTATTTGAATGTGTTTGACTTTCATTTGATTTGAATAACTTTGTTTGAATGTGTTTGACTTTCATTTTGTTCAACTAGCTTTGTAGAATGTATTTGACTTTCATTTGATTCAAATAGCTTTGTTTGAATGTTTTTTACTTTCATTTGGTTCAATTAGTCTTATAGAATGTATTTGTCTTTAATTTTATTCAAATAGCTTTGTTGAATGTGTTTGACTTTCATTTGATTCAATTAGCTTTGTAGAATGTATTTGACTTTCATTTTATTCAAATAGCATTGTTTGAATGTGTTTGACTTTCATTTGATTCAATTTTCTTTGCAGAATGTATTTGACTTTATTTGATTTAATTATTTGTTTGAATGTGTTTGACTTTCATTTGATTCAATTAGCTTTGTAGAATGTTGACTTTCATTTGATTCAAATAGCTTTGTTTGAATGTGTTTGACTTTCGTTTGATTCGTTGTAGAATGTATTTGACTTTCATTTGATTAAATAGCTTTATAGAATGTATTTGACTTTTATTTGATTTAAATAGCTTTGTTTGAATGTTTTGACTTTTATTTGATTCAATTAGCTTTGTAGAATGTATTTGACTTTCATTTGATTAAAATAGCTTTGTTTGAATGTGTTTGACTTTCATTTGATTCAATTAGCAATGTATTTGACAATAGCTTTGTTTTTAGCTTGACTTTCATTTGATTAAATAGCTTTGTTTGAATGTGTTTGACTTTCATTTGACTCAATTAGCTTTGTAGAATGTATTTGACTTTCATTTGATTCAAATAGCTTTGTTTGAATGTGTTTGACTTTCATTTGATTCAACTAGCTTTGTAGAATGTATTTGACTTTCATTTGATTCAAATAGCTTTGTTTGAATGTTTTTTACTTTCATTCAATTAGCTTTATAGAATGTATTTGACTTTTATTTTATTCAAATAGCTTTGTTTGAATGTGTTTGACTTTCATTTGATTCAATTAGCTTTGTAGAATGTATTTGACTTTCATTCGATTAAAATAGCTTTGTTTGAATGTGTTTGACTCTCATTTAATTTAAATAGCTTTATAGAATGTATTTGACTTTCATTTGATTCAAATAGCATTATAGAATGTATTTGACTTTCATTTGATTTAAATAGCATTGTAGAATGCATTTCACTTTCATTTGATTTAAATAGCTATATTTGAATGTGTTTGACTTTCATTTGATACAATTAGCTTTGTTTGAATGTGTTTGACTTTCATATGATTCAATTAGCTTTGTTTGAATGTGTTTGACTTTCAGTTGATTCATTTAGCTTGTTTGAATGTGTTTAACTTTCATTTGATTCAATTAGCTTTGTAGAATGTATTTGACTTTCATTTGTTTCAAATAGCTTTGTTTCAATGTGTTTGACTTTCATTTGATTCAGTTAGTTTGTAGAATGCATTTCACTTTCATTTTCTTTAAATAACTTTGTTTGTATGTTTAGACTTTCATTTGATTCAAATAGCTTTATTTGAATGTGTTTGACTTTCATTTGATACAATTAGCTTTGTAATGTATTTGACTTTCGTTTGATTCAAATAGCTTTGTTTGAATGTGTTTGACTTTCATTTGATTCAATTTGCTTTGTAGAATATACTTGACTTTTATTTGATTTAATTAGCTTTGTTTGAATGTATTTGACTCTCATTTGATTCAAATAGCTTTATTTGAATCTGTTTGTCATTTGATTCAAATAGCTTTATTTGAATGTGTTTGACTTTCATTTGATTCAACTAGCTTTGTAGAATGTATTTGACTTTCATTTGATTTAAAATAGCTTTGTTTGAATGTTTGACTTTCATTTGATTCAATTAGCATTTGACTTTCATTTGATTCAAATAGCTTTGTTTGAATGTTTTTTACTTTCATTTGGTTCAATTAGCTTTATAGAATGTGTTTGACTTTCATTTGATTCAATTAGCTTTCTAGAATGTATTTGACTTTCATTTGATTAAAATTGCTTTGTTTGAATGTGTTTGACTCTCATTTGATTCAAATAGCTTTGTAGAATGTATTTGACTTTCATTTGATTCAAATAGCATTGTAGAATGTATTTCACTTTCATTTGATTTAAATAGCTTTGTTGAATGTGTTTTACTTTAATTTGATTAAAATAGCTTTGTTTGAATGTGTTTGACTTTCATTTGAATAAATTAGCTTGAAGAATGTATTTGACTTTCATTTGATTCAAATAGCATTGTTTGAATGTGTTTGACTTTCATTTGATTCAATTTGCTTTGTAGAATGTATTTGACTTTTATTTGATTTAATTAGCTTTGTTTGAATGTATTTGACTCTCATTTGGTTCAAATAGTTTTATTTGAATGTGTTTGACTTTCATTTGATTCAAATTCTTTTGTTTGAATGGTTTGACTTTCATTTGATTTAAATAGCTTTGTTTGAATGTGTTTGACTTTCATTTGATTCAACTAGCTTTGTAGAATGTATTTGACTTTCATTTGATTCAATTAGCTTTATAGAATGTATTTCACATTTATTTGATTTAAATAGCTTTGTTTGAATGTGTTTGACTTTCATTTGATTCAATTAGCTTTGTAGAATGTATTTGACTTTCATTTGATTCAAATAGCTTTGTAGAATGTGTTTGACTTTCATTTGATTCAAATAGCTTTGTTTGAATGTGTTTGACTTTCATTTGATTCAATTGCTTTGTAGAATGTATTTGACTTTTATTTGATTTAATTAGCTTTGTTTGAATATTTGACTCTCATTTGATTCAAACTGTTTTTTTGAATGTGTTTGACTTTCATTTGATTCAAATTCTTTTGTTTGAATGTGTTTGACTTTCATTTGATTCAAATAGCTTTGTTTGAATGTGTTTGACTTTCATTTGATTCAACTAGCTTTGTAGAATGTATTTGACTTTCATTTGATTCAAATAGCTTTTTTTGAATGTTTATTACTTTCATTTGTTCAATTAGCTTTATAGAATGTATTTTACTTTATTTTATTCAAATAGCTTTGTTTGAATGTGTTTGACTTTCATTTGATTCAATTAGCTTTGTAGAATGTATTTGACTTTCATTCGATTAAAATAGCTTTGTTTGAATGTGTTTGACTCTCATTTGATTTAAATAGCTTTGTATAATGTATTTGACTTTCATTTGATTCAAATAGCATTATAGAATGTATTTGACTTTCATTTGATTTAAATAGCATTGTAGAATGCATTTCACTTTCTTTTGATTTAAATAGCTATATTTGAATGTGTTTGACTTTCATTTTACAATTAGCTTTGTTTGAATGTGTTTGACATTCATATGATTCAATTAGCTTTGTTTGAATGTGTTTGACTTTCATTTGATTCATTTAGCTTTGTTTGAATGTGTTTAACTTTCATTTGATTCAATTAGCTTTGTAGAATGTATTTGACTTTCATTTGTTTCAAATAGCTTTGTTTGAATGTGTTTGACTTTCATTTGATTCAGTTAGCTTTGTAGAATGCATTTCACTTTCATTTTCTTTAAATAACTTTGTTTGTATGTGTTAGACTTTCATTTGATTCAAATAGCTTTATTTGAATGTGTTTGACTTTCATTTGATACAATTAGCTTTGTAGAATGTATTTGACTTTCATTTGATTCAAATAGCTTTGTCTGAATGTGTTTGACTTTCATTTGATTCAATTTGCTTTGTAGAATGTACTTGACTTTTATTTGATTTAATTAGCTTTTTGAATGTATTTGACTCTCATTTGATTCAAATAGCTTTATTTGCATGTGTTTGATTTTCATTTGATTCAAATTCCTTTGTTTGAATGTGTTTGACTTTCATTTGATTCAAACAGCTTTGTTTGAATGTGTTTGACTTCATTTGATTCAATTAGCTTTGTAGAATGTATTTGACTTTAATTTGAATCAAATAGCTTTGTTTGAATGTTTTTTACTTTCATTTGTTCAATTAGCTTTATAGAATGTTTGACTTTCATTTGATTCAATTAGCTTTATAGAATGTATTTGACTTTCATTTGATTAAAATTTTGTTTGAATGTGTTTGACTCTCATTTATTCAAATGGCTTTTGTAGAATGTATTTGACTTTCATTTGATTCAAATAGCATTGTAGAATGTATTTCACTTTCATTTGATTTAAATAGCTTTGTTTGAATGTGTTTACTTTCATTTGATTAAAATAGCTTTGTTTGAATGTGTTTGACTTTCAATTGAATAAATTAGCTTTGAAGAATGTACTTGACTTTCATTTGATTTAAATAGCATTTCTTTGAATGTGTTTGACTTTTTGATTCAATTTGCTTTGTAGAATGTATTTGACTTTTATTTGATTAATTAGCTTTGTTTGAATGTATTTGACTCTCATTTGGTTCAAATAGTTTTCTTTGAATGTTTGTTTTTCATTTGATTCAAATTCTTTTGTTTGAATGTGTTTGACTTTCATTTGATTCAAATAGCTTTGTTTGAATGTGTTTGACTTTCATTTGATTCAACTAGCTTTGTAGAATGTATTTGACTTTCATTTGATTCAATTAGCTTTATAGAATGTATTTCACATTTATTTGATTTGAATAGCTTTGTTTGAATGTGTTTGACTTTCATTTGATTCAATTAGCTTTGTAGAATGTATTTGACTTTCATTTAATTCAAATAGCTTTGTAGAATGTGTTTGACTTTCATTTGATTCAAATAGCTTTGTTTGAATGTGTTTGACTTTCATTTGATTCAATTTACTTTGTAGAAAGTATTTGACTTTTTTTGATTTAATTAGCTTTGTTTGTATGTATTTGACTCTCATTTGATTTAAATAGCTTTATTTGAATGTGTTTGACTTTCATTTGATTCAAATTCTTTGTTTGAATGTGTTTCGACTTTCATTTGATTCAAATAGCTTTGTTTGAATGTGTTGACTTTCATTTGATTCAATTAGCTTTATAGAATGTATTTGACATTTATTTGATTTAAATAGCTTTGTTTGAATGCGTTTGACTTTGATTTGATTCAATTAGCTTTGTAGAATGTATTGACTTTCATTTGATTCTAATAGTTTCGTAGAATGTGTTTAACTTTCATTTGATTCAAATAGCTTTGTTGAATGTGTTTGACTTTCATTTGATTCAATTTGCTTTGTAGAATGTACTTGACTTTTATTTGATTTAATTAGCTTTGTTTGAATGTATTTGACTCTCATTTGATTCAAATAGCTTTATTTGCATGTGTTTGATTTTCATTTGATTCAAATTTTTGTTTGAATGTGTTTGACTTTCATTTGATTCAAACAGCTTTGTTTGAATGTGTTTGACTTTCATTTGATTCAATTAGCTTTGTAGAATGTATTTGACTTTAATTTGATTTAAATAGCTTTGTTGAATGTTTTTTACTTTCATTTGTTCAATTAGCTTTATAGAATGTGTTTGACTTTCATTTGATTCAATTAGCTTTATAGAATGTATTTGACTTTCATTTGATTAAAATTGCTTTGTTTGAATGTGTTTGACTCTCATTTATTCAAATAGCTTTGTAGAATGTATTGACTTTCATTTGATTCAAATAGCATTGTAGAATGTATTTCACTTTCATTTGATTTAAATAGCTTTGTTTGAATGTGTTTTACTTTCATTTGATTAAAATAGCTTTGTTTGAATGTGTTTGACTTTCATTTGAATAAATTAGCTTTGAAGAATGTATTTGACTTTCATTTGATTCAAATAGCATTCTTTGAATGTGTTTGACTTTTATTTGATTCAATTTGCTTTGTAGAATATTTGACTTTTATTTGATTTAATTAGCTTTGTTTGAATGTATTTGACTCTCATTTGTTCAAATAGTTTTTTTTGAATGTGTTTGTTTTTCATTTGATTCAAATTCTTTTTTTGAATGTGTTTTGACTTTCATTTGATTCAACTAGCTTTGTAGAATGTATTTGACTTTCATTTGATTCAATTAGCTTTATAGAATGTATTTCACATTTATTTGATTTAAATAGCTTTGTTTGAATGTGTTTGACTTTCATTTGATTCAATTAGCTTTGTAGAATGTATTTGACTTTCATTTGATTCAAATAGCTTTGTAGAATGTGTTTGACTTTCATTTGATTCAAATAGCTTTGTTTGAATGTGTTTGACTTTCATTTGATTCAATTTACTTTGTAGAAAGTATTTGACTTTTATTTGATTTAATTAGCTTTGTTTGTATTTATTTGACTCTCATTTGATTTAAATAGCTTTATTTGAATGTGTTTGACTTTCATTTGATTCAAATTCTCTTGTTTGAATGTGTTCGACTTTCATTTGATTCAAATAGCTTTGTTTGAATGTGTTTGACTTTCATTTGATTCAATTAGCTTTATAGAATGTATTTGACTTTTATTTGATTTAAATAGCTTTGTTTGAATGTGTTTGACTTTGATTTGATTCAATTAGCTTTGTAGAATGTATTTGACTTTCATTTGATTCTAATAGTTTTAGAATGTGTTTAACTTTCATTTGATTCAAATAGCTTTGTTTGAATGTGTTTGACTTTTTGATTCAATTTGCTTTGCAGAATGTATTTGACTTTTATTTAATTTAATTATCTTTGTTTGAATGTATTTGAATCTCATTTGATTCAAATAGCTTTATTTGAATGTGTTTGACTTTCATTTGATTTGAATAACTTTGTTTGAATGTGTTTGACTTTCATTTGATTCAAATTCTCTTTTTGAATGTGTTCGACTTTCATTTGATTCAAATAGCTTTGTTTGAATGTGTTTGACTTTCATTTGATTCAATAGCTTTATAGAATGTATTTGACATTTATTTGATTTAAATAGCTTTGTTTGAATGTGTTTGACTTTGATTTGATCAATTAGCTTTGTAGAATGTATTTGACTTTCATTTGATTCTAATAGTTTCGTAGAATGTGTTTAACTTTCATTTGATTCAAATAGCTTTGTTTGAATGTGTTTGACTTTCAGTTGATTCAATTTGCTTTGCAGAATGTATTTGACTTTTATTTATTTAATTATCTTTGTTTGAATGTATTTGAATCTCATTTGATTCAAATAGCTTTATTTGAATGTGTTTGACTTTCATTTGATTTGAATAACTTTGTTTGAATGTGTTTGACTTTCATTTGGTTCAACTAGCTTTGTAGAATGTATTTGACTTTCATTTGATTCAAATAGCTTTGTTTGAATGTTTTTTACTTTCATTTGGTTCAATTAGCCTTATAGAATGTATTTGTCTTTAATTTTATTCAAATAGCTTTGTGTGAATGTGTTTGACTTTCATTTGATTCAATTAGCTTTGTAGAATGTATTTGACTTTCATTTTATTCAAATAGCATTGTTTGAATGTATTTGACTTCATTTGATTTAAATAGATTATTTGAATGTTTTGACTTTCATTTGATTCAAATTCTTTGTTTGAATGTGTTTGACTTTCATTTGATTCAAATAGCTTGTTTGAATGCATTTGGTTCAATTAGCTTTATAGAATGTGTTTGACTTTCATTTGATTCAATTAGCTTTCTAGAATGTATTTGACTTTCATTTGATTAAAATTGCTTTTTGAATGTGCATTTTATTCAAATAGCTTTGTAGAATGTATTTGACTTTCATTTGATTCAAATAGCATTGTAGAATGTATTTCACTTTCATTTGATTTAAATAGCTTTGTTTGAATGTGTTTTACTTTCATTTGATTAAAATAGCTTTGTTTGAATGTGTTTGACTTTCATTTGAATAAATTAGCTTTGAAGAATGTATTTGACTTTCATTTGATTCAAATAGCATTCTTTGAATGTGTTTGACTTTTATTTGATTCAATTTGCTTTGTAGAATGTATTTGACTTTTATTTGATTTAATTAGCTTTGTTTGAATGTATTTGACTCTCATTTGGTTCAAATAGTTTTTTTGAATGTGTTTGTTTTTCATTTGATTCAAATTTCTTTTGTTTGAATGTGTTTGACTTTCATTTGATTCAACTAGCTTTGTAGAATGTATTTGACTTTCATTTGATTCAATTAGCTTTATAGAATGTATTTCACATTTATTTGATTTAAATAGCTTTGTTTGAATGTGTTTGACTTTCATTTGATTCAATTAGCTTTGTAGAATGTATTTGACTTTCATTTGATTCAAATAGCTTTGTAGAATGTGTTTGACTTTCATTTGATTCAAATAGCTTTGTTTGAATGTGTTTGACTTTCATTTGATTCAATTTACTTTGTAGAAAGTATTTGACTTTTATTTGATTTAATTAGCTTTGTTTGATTTATTTGACTCTCATTTGATTTAAATAGCTTTATTTGAATGTGTTTGACTTTCATTTGATTCAAATTCTTTGTTTGAATGTGTTGACTTTCATTTGATTCAAATAGCTTTGTTTGAATGTGTTTGACTTTCATTTGATTCAATTAGCTTTATAGAATGTATTTGACATTTATTTGATTTAAATAGCTTTGTTTGAATGTGTTTGACTTTGATTTGATTCAATTAGCTTTGTAGAATGTATTTGACTTTCATTTGATTCTAATAGTTTGTAGAATGTGTTTAACTTTCATTTGATTCAAATAGCTTTGTTTGAATGTGTTTGACTTTCAGTTGATTCAATTGCTTTGCAGAATGTATTTGACTTTTATTTAATTTAATTATCTTTGTTTGAATGTATTTGAATCTCATTTGATTCAAATAGCTTTTTGAATGTGTTTGACTTTCATTTGATTTGAATAACTTTGTTTTGAATGTGTTTGACTTTCATTTGGTTCAACTAGCTTTTAGAATGTATTTGACTTTCATTTGATTCAAATAGCTTTGTTTGAATGTTTTTACTTTCATTTGTTCAATTAGCCTTATAGAATGTATTTGTCTTTAATTTTATTCAAATAGCTTTGTGTGAATGTGTTTGACTTTCATTTGATTCAATTAGCTTTGTAGAATGTATTTGACTTTCATTTATTCAAATAGCATTGTTTGAATGTATTTGACTCTCATTTGATTTAAATAGATTAATTTGAATGTGTTTGACTTTCATTTGATTCAAATTCTTTGTTTGAATGTGTTTGACTTTCATTTGATTCAAAATAGCTTTGTTTGAATGTTTTTATACTTTCATTTGGTTCAATTAGCTTTATAGAATGTGTTTGACTTTCATTTGATTCAATTAGCTTTCTAGAATGTATTTGACTTTCATTTGATTAAAATTGCTTTGTTTGAATGTGTTTGACTCTCATTTTATTCAAATAGCTTTGTAGAATGTATTTGACTTTCATTTGATTCAAATAGCATTGTAGAATGTATTTCACTTTCATTTGATTTAAATAGCTTGTTTGAATGTGTTTTACATTCATTTGATTAAAATAGCTTTGTTTGAATGTGTTTGACTTTCATTTGAATAAATTAGCTTTGAAGAATGTATTTGACTTTCATTTGATTCAAATAGCATTGTTTGAATTTGTTTGACTTTCATTTGATTCAATTTGCTTTGTAGAATGTATTTGACTTTTATTTGATTTAATTAGCTTTGTTTGAATGTATTTGACTCTCATTTGGTTCAAATAGTTTTATTTGAATGTGTTTGACTTTCATTTGATTCAAATTCTTTTGTTTGAATGTGTTTGACTTTCATTTGATTCAAATAGCTTTGTTTGAATGTGTTTGACTTTCATTTGATTCAACTAGCTTTGTAGAATGTATTTGACTTTCATTTGATTCAATTAGCTTTATAGAATGTATTTCACATTTATTTGATTTAAATAGCTTTGTTTGAATGTGTTTGACTTTCATTTGATTCAATTAGCTTTGTAGAATGTATTTGACCTTCATTTGATT
>NW_018744638.1:0-32986 GCF_001683475.1 Chenopodium quinoa | reverse complement strand
ATTGTTTCGAGTAATTTGTTATTTAGCGAGTTGTTTCACGTAATTTGTTTATTTACGAATGATTTTACTTAATTTGTTAATTTACGAATTATTTCATGTTATTTGTCAATTGACGAATAACTTATATATAATTTAATTATTATGTTGCTTGATGTCTATTTTTATTGCTTGATCACACCATTTATGCATGTTTAATGGGAATTGGTACTTGTAATCACGCTGAATAAGATAATTAATAATCTTGTGTAGGGTTAATTTGATTATAATTCAAGTTATCGCCAATAATAGATTTGTTTGTGCATTAATATTCAACCAAAAACAGATAAACAGGTTTAGGGTAAACCTATTGACTGCATGTTAGTCAGAAAGCGCACATGAATACGAAAAGAATAAAGTAGAGGTCTATTATTAGGGCAGGTTCAATCTCTTTTAGGTTAGTTAGTACCTTCATCCCCGAACTACCAGTCATGGTTCAAGACCTATTGGAGTTGACGATCTCCTAGATCGTTAAGGGGGTGTAACCTTCACCCTGTGAACGGTTTACAAGCTCCTAAAACTTGTTAGCGACTCTTTTGCTCTATCTTCCTTCCCTTTGGACGCCACCATACTTAAGTGTATGATCACAATGGGGTTCATGTTTTGGGTAATGCTTGAAATATTTCCTACAGTTTTTGGCGACTCCACTGGAGAAATTTTTTATTTTAATTCATAAAATTTATTTCAGCAATGATTTAGAATGAGTGGATGAGACTCGAAAAGTTCTAAGTATTTCATGTGGGTAATTTTGTTTAACCTTATTGTCATATGCAAAAAGATCTGATTGGAAAGACCATCCGTAATGAGTTAAAAACATAGGATTTTTTACACGTAGGAAATTTGAAGGAATATCTTTCGTAACTAGGATTGAAATAATGCTGCGAAAAAACTAGAAAATTTTATTGAACACAGAATGCTGCTGAGGCATGTAGGAACTTGCGTCTAGCAAACATAGTCTGTCGCCGATGATATGGCTCTGTCGCCGAGCGACAATTCTGTCGCCAAGCGACAGGGCTAAATTGTGGCGACGGTCTGTGTTGGGTGGCGCTGAGTTCTTCCAATACCGAGCCAGAAATATGAGGTCTAATTTCGACCAGTTCTAGTACTGTTGGCTCGTTTCTACTTCCTGATTGAGTTTTTCTCTTTTTTCTAGAAACCCATATGTGCTCTACATGGTTACCACGAAACCCTTGGATTACTTAGTTCCTATAACCACTATTTTGGTTATAATTATCGTAGCTCCCATGGTTGTGATAGTTCCTATTTCCAACATTCTTTTTGAGCATTAACTCTAGATCCAAAATCACTATTTTCAACATAATTTACATGCAAATTTTCATTTTCATCGTATTCATCACATCCATCACAAGGATCATTTGGACAATTAGACGCATCATGATCATTTCTTCCGCATAAATCACAAGCCAAACATTCTCTAATCATGCAACAAGAAGTGAAAAGAGGGTTAGAGTAAGAAGATGTACCTCTCCCCTTAAATTGGGAGGAAAGATCTTGTGCTTGTGAAGATGAATTTTCAAGCTTAGCTTTGATAGAAGCCACCTCCTTCCCTAAGTCCGAAAGTAGAGTAGACAATTTTTTATGGCATTGACTTGATTAACCGAGGCACACTCGTTTGCTGACTCTTCCTCAACCTTTTGCTGTAGGGAATAGTTTCAAGCCTTTAAAATCCCACTAGCTTGAACCCTACTGTGATCATACACAAAAGTACGGTGGCGTCCAAAAGGGAAGAAGATAGAGCAAAAGAGTCGCCAACAAGTTTATAAGGAACTTGTAAACTGTTCACGAGGTGAAGGTTACACCCCTTAACGATCCAAGAGATCGCCAACTCCATAAGGTCATGAACCAAATAAGGGTCCGGGATGAAGGTACAAATCCAACCTAAAAGAGATTGAACCTGCCCTAATAATAGGCCTCTACTTTATTCTGCTCGTATTCATGTGCGCTTTCTGATTAACATACAATCAATAGGATTAACCCTAAACCTGTTTATCTATGTTGGTTGAATATTAATGCACAAATAAATCTATTATTGGTGATCACTTGAATATATAATCACAATTAACCCTAACAAGATTATAAATTATCTTATTAAGCGTGATTGCAAGTACCAATACCCTTTAACATGCAATAGTGATCAAGCAATAACTATAAAATAATCAACATCATTAATAATCAATAATATCAACCATAATCATAATCATCATAATCATGTTAAAGCATAGCGAGATCCTAGGCATGATACTAACAAGATTAATAACAAATCCTAGCATGTCACTAAACAATAAAAATCAAAGATTTAACCCTAACATGGTACTAACAATCATAAATATTTGGAAGAATATAGGAAGCATCACAACAATCATATTTGATATTAAACCTTATCAATGAGCATATTATCAATGAGCATTTATAAACCTTATCTCATTTATTGCTTTGATTAGTTAGTTCATGCTTGCTTGATTTGATTTTGATGTTTGATCTTTTATTAGTGTACTTGTTCTTCATAGATTATTAATTCTTGTTTTCTTTAGTTGTTTGTGATTAGATGATGATGTTTGAGTAGTTTTTTGGCTAGGGATAGGTGAAACTTGTATGATTGATTGATTGTGCTTAATTTGGGGATTGTGTTGATTAATTTTTAAGATTAAAGTGACTAGTGGAAGTTATGAATTGATGTGTGTAATTAGATTAGGCCTTATGAATTATGCTAGATTGCATTGTAGTTTCTAATGATACGGACCATTGATTTAGGAATTGGAATTGTCGATTGAGCTTGATTAGTCATGCTCCTAGTTAGAGTTTGTCGTAGTTGTCGCTAGTTTGGCCTCTAGGAGATACCTTGTTGACTCTTGTAATTGAGCTTGCCATTAGTCTTCACAACCATTAACTTGCGTGTATTTCTGAGTTGCTACAATTGTTATGATTACTTGTTGATCCCCGTTCCTAGTGTTTTATTTGTTTGGTTATTCGTTTTGTTAGTTGGTTAGTGTTTACCTTTAATACTTAGACTTCGACCTAGCTTAGACGCATAATTGATGGCGCTTGAACATTACCGTTCCTTTGGGTTCGACCCTTGACTTGCCTCTATACTAGTATTTAGGTTGGTTGAGTGTATATAAATTTAGTTTGACCGAGGGAGGATTAGTTTCAACGACCTCGTTCCACCTCTCGTCAAAACTCTAGCTTAGAACTTCACAAACCAACTCAATTGACAAATTCAAGCCACAAATCAATCGTCCGTATCAAAGTGAACTCACAATGCAATCTAGTGCACCAATTGAAGTTAGTTACTCTTCAATTAATAACTCACATGCTTACATAATCAATTAACCAATTTAATCACAAGATTAACTTAATCAATTTCCCCCAATTAGTATTGATCATTACTCATATATGATTCACCACCACCCTAGCAAGTAAACTACTCACAATCCATGGAAGAATTCAAGATCAAAACTAAGCTAATATACAAGTTCATCATCATTAATATTAATAAAACTAAATTCAATGACTAATCAATTAAACTTGAACAATCAACAAACGATTGAAATCAAAAGCTATAGATTACATTAAAGTAGAAGAAATCCTTACAAACTTTGGTGAAATCAGTAGAAATTGTGCTTAGAATCATCAATCATCAATCATCAATCATCAACCATGAACTTCTCTCTCTAAAAACTAGAGTTTCTCTCTCTAAAATTTCTCTTCTAATCTCTTATTATCTTTAATTGAATCTTTCTTATTCTCCCACTAAAAATAGGAGAAAAGTTTATATAAAGTAAAACTAAAAAAGAAAAATTAGTTAGATCGTCAAAAATAAACTCGTACAAGCGTGGCCTTCTTCAAGAGAGAGCGCGGCCACGCTAAAATGGGTACGAAACAGGGAGAGAAGGTGGCGCGCATGTGCCAGGGCTACGCTCGCCCGCGCCACCAGGCTGCGCGGCCGCGCCATAGTTGTGTGCGCCTGGGAATAGGGTAGCCCCTTTCACCATCATTTTGATGCTCCTCGCGCACTCCACTCAATGCTCTTGATATACACGGTACATGGTAGACCCATAATCACCTCGATGGTGGGTTCAACACGAGAATTTGCACCCCCACGACTTGAATGCAAGACCTAAGGTCAAATGGAACTTGCACTTCTCCATGCTTGAACTTCAAATGGAGAACACTAGGCATCCTAATCAATGCCAAACTTGGGAAGGGGTCTCGGGGATCTTTGGATAACGACCATAACCTAAAAAATGAAAGAAAACAAACAAATAAATGGGAAAAAGACAAGAAAAACCAATAAATGCATGAAAATGGAAATCAACTAAAGAAATAAAGATAAAAACTAAGGAAAAATTAAAGAAAAGAACTATAAAAGAAATCTAAAATAATCCTACAAGAGAACAAATGAGTGCCATAAATGACACTCATCAAATTCCCCCAAGCTAAACCATTGCTCGTTCTCGAGAAAAATTAAACAAGCAAGAATAAGGATGAAAGACTAATTGAAAATGAAAAAAAAAACATACGAAGAGAATATACACTAAGACTTACTTTCGTAGGAATCACGTTTTGTTTTTAGATACAACAAGCCCTTTAAACCCCTAGATCACTCTAGAGGATGAGTAAAGGTCTCATAAGGGTTTCTAAAGAGGTTAACTCGTAACTCTCAACAAACAAGCATGAGGCAAATCAAAAAAGTAAAAGAAATAAAAAGAAAATTAAAATCAAAACCTTTAGGAATTGAACTCTTACAAAATGACTACACTTCAAATGAATAAAAAACTTTCTTAAGCAAATTGGGGTATGCACGTTCTTAGATATCCGAAGTTGATTGAAACATAGAATATGCTAGGCTTACAGAACTAGTTATCACAATCCACCTTCATCTCATTTGATCTTACCGCGTTCTCCCTATAGTACTCAAATCTCCCTCTAGTGAGTTTCTCAATAGCTCCTCGAAGGAGCCGAAAAAGAACACATTTTAGGCTACTTGACATCTTGACTTTGCATCCCCTATCTTTAGGCTTTAATTCATAATGCCCTCCCTCGATATGTGACTCAACCTCTAGGTTGAAAGGTCTTTCCTAATGGTTGTAACGTAAGGGAAAAAAGGGTGAGGGTAGACTTAAAATTTAGAATTTGGCGGTATTCCTAATTAGTGAAGAAAAAGGGTGATCAAACATTCTCCTCATAACCAAGTAATCGCCAAACAAAAACAAACTAACACCCCCAAGATTATTCAAAACTATAACTACAATCATATATATACAAAAAGCGTAAACGCTTCTCCCCAAGCATAAAGGAAGCATTGTCCTCAATGCTTGAAAAGGAGAAAAACAATTAACTCAAAATATTTTTGAAATTTCTCATACTTTCACTTTTTATTACATTTTTGCCAAAGCGTTTGTATTGCTTTGCTTTTTATGATTTTTCATTTTTTACTTTATTCATTGTCATTGCCTCTTTTAACTATGGAAAGTTTTTACAACTGTGCAATTAAATGTCCCTGCCTTTTTTAAACTTTGGACGGCTTTTTCATTTATTCACTTGCCATTATTCACAAGATATACGCAACACAAGCTTGCTTACAAATAGAACCAATATCCAAACTCATATACTACAATTTCCAAGAACATGATCATTTGCTTCACAAAACCAAGAATGGAACAAAACGAAATAAAAGGCTCAAAGTTTTATATATGTCGCTTGAAAAGAAGGGAAAAAGCTCAAATGGTTAGCAAGCAGGCAAATGTGAACCCAAAAAGCTAAAATAAAGAAAACTCAACCTAGAAAAAGAAAAATTACCACCCCGAAAAGATGTCTTTGTCCTCCCTAGATGGTTCGGTCTCGTGTTTGAGAATTATGAGTCAAGATTCAAGATTAGGTTTTCAATAGTCAAGGATCCATGCCACTCATTCAAGTAATTGTAGAAGGCTAGAAAAATATGTAAACCTCACATGGATGTAGCAAAATCTCACTAAAGGTGTCAAATTGACCATAGGAAGTGACTACCAAGCATGCCACAAACAAGTAGAATCGGGTTTCATGATCTCCTTAGTTCTTAAACATGCTACCTTAGCATACGCTATCCTAGAAGCAACAAAGCATATTCTCAAACCCGATTCTACTTGTTTAATTTGTTCATTCAAAAGCAAAAATCTGTTGGTATATAGTCCAATTCACAAGAAAGTCAACAAAAAGAAAAAGGAAAGCCTCAAAAACTTTATTCAAACCAAAATCATAAAGAAAGAAAAATAAGGAAAATGTAAAGAAAATAAAAGAAAATTAGGAAAAACAAAGATAGAGAAATAGTAGGAAAATAAAGAAAGGAACAAAGATGCAAGTAGAACATGTAATTCCCAATCGTCAAACAAGTGGTCATTCGACAACAACGTCAATGACCCCAAACACTCTAAGGTGTTACAAGCATTACATCCTCGAATTGTTCAACTTCTCCTAAACTAATCCTAATCTATGCATCCATGAAAAGAAAATAAAAGAAAGCAAATAAGAATGATCTCACCGGCCTTCCAAGCAATGCTAATAAAAATTAGGAAAAAAATATACCACCTTCATTAATCTCCAAGAATCAATAACATCATCAACAAAGACAAGTTAGAATAAGGATAAAAAATAGAGCTATAAACAAAGAAAACGGTTAGTAACTTCAAAACAAAGTAAAAGAAAGTAAAAAAACAAAAAAACAAAAAGAAACTAGAAAGCAAAAAGCAAATGAAACTACCAAAAAGGAAGTAAGAAAAGTAGAGAAATCTAAAGAAACTAAACATTAAACTGGGAAATTTTGCCAACAACAACCTTTTAAATTACCACTTTTGAGAACAACTACCATTTAAAATTTTCTTTTTAAAAAACTACCACAGAGTCACAAAAACTATGAGTAGCACTACCACGTTTTTATTTTCCGGGAAGAATTTCCGGTTGAGAAAGCCTAGTTTATAAATTTTCAATCAATTGTGGTATAGAAACACAAGAGATTTCAATAGCAAAACACAATTATAGGTCAATTATCTTTAATTTTGCATTACATTTTATTTGATTTCTCAATTAAATCTTGAAATTAGGGTTTATGGTAAAAAAAATTGAATGAATGGCTTTACGAAATTGGGGGATTTGGGGCAATTAAAGTGTATAGTCCAATTAAGGGTTAATGTAGTGCAATATTATCATTTAATTTGGGGTTTTTGATGGAATTTTTATAAATAATCCCCAAAAACGGAGATTCTAGCCGAAAACAATAAATGTAGTAGTGCTACTCAAACTTTTTGTGTTTTTGTGGTAGTTTTTTCAAAAGAAAATTTTAAATGGTAGTTGTTATCAAAAGTGGTCATTTAAATGGTAGTTATTCGCAAAATTTCCCATTAAACTGGCATCTAATCATCTAAACTACAAGATTTGGCTTCAAGGGATTTGGATATTAGGGCATTGGATTTGCGGGAGCAAACAACATTCATCATCATCAACGCAATCAAAACAACAACATCATCATCAAGAGAGAAAGAATAGAGATGAAAAGGTTAAAGAAACAACAACCAAACAACATCAAGAGGAGACTAAGGCATGCAAATATCAATCATCAAGGCAAGAAGTAGACAAGGCCATTTCCAACAACAAGATAAGCCACCGAGACAAACCCCTAAGAAAATCAAGTTCCACCAAGCTAAACATGAATACATCTCAACATCTCTTTAATACAAGGTAAACAACAGTTAAGTAAGGGATGGAGGAACAATGCACAAAGAAGGTGAACTAAATACCAATCGACCCAGCATTAACAATATTATTCCTATCGTAGGAAAAATCGGATGGCCAACCATAAGGATCCCATCCCCCGGTGTAACCGGGTGGCCAACCATAGTGCTTCTTGAAGTATTCTTGTTTCCAAGGGGCAATGGGAGCATATTGCTCGGGAAAGGCAAGCGGTAGTGGATGATCGGGGTGTACATAGGGGTAGTTAGGATCACCCCTATAATAGTTCCCACCGGGAACACGGTAATTGTAGTTACCGTGCTCATCGGGGAATGAGCGAGACTCGGTGTTGGACCTCGGGGGTCCATGCTAATAAGGATACCCACTTGATGGAATTGGACCAAGTTGGGGTGGAAAGTAAGGATAGTTAACCGCGAGAGAGATTTCCCCACGGTTAACACTAGCATCATACATTTGTTGTTGCTGGAGAAACATACCTTGTTGCATCTCCGAAATGCCTCTCATTTGATTATACATTGCTGCAAAATCTTGATCATACGTACCTTCCAAATGAATCTGCATCCCCTATATTTGCTTGCTAATAGCATCCATATCGAGGTTTCCAAACTCGTAATATTATTGTTCTTAATGTTGTTGTTGTTAATGTTGTTGTTGCGGTTGTCGTTGTTGTTGTTGTTGTTCTTCTTCTTCTTCTTCTTCTTCTTCTTCTTCTTCTTCTTCTTCTTCTTCTTCTTCTTCTTCTTCTTCTTTACCTTCATCCATCTCTTCATCATCATCATCATAGGGAAGGAGGTTACTTAAGAGTACATGCAATACATTAGGCACATCCTCATGGTGGATAGAAATCAAGGAAGGATTAGGGAGATAACACAATTTCTCGTTCTCCATAAGCCACTCGAACACCTAATCATCTACATTCTTTGCCAAAAATTGCACTTGCTTCAATTGTACAATATCAAGGTAGAGAGTGCTTGAACTACCCACCGGAGTACAAGAAGGCAAGTAGTAGCCAAGATTAAGGTTGGTCGTAAGCCGTAAGATATACTACCATAAGGAATCTCACTGGACTTCCTATCTTGCAAAATCTTGCAATATTTTAAAAATATGAACCCCAAGTTCAAGCGACCACGGTATTCCTCCCGGGTAGCTAACCAAAGAATCCGGAGCTCTAATTGACTCATTTTTCCTAATTCTTGCTTCGGGATCACCGAGTACCCCAAAAGCCGATGAAGAACATGAAGACATGGTTGGAATACTTTACTAATCAAAGCATACCGAGTCTCAAATTCACCACCCCTAAAAATATCATCCCACTATGAGTGTTGGTCATAAACATCGTTGAAGAGGTATTCAGGGTCCAAAATCTCCGCCCCCGGATCAAAATCAAGAGCCGCATTGAACTATTCAATTCAAGAGAAATATCTTGATGAATTTTGAAGAGTTGAAAAGAGACTCGGTAGTGACCACCTTCTACCGCCTCATATGAGACCGTGGCCAAGAATTACAAAGTAGGCTCAAGATAAGTATGGTAGCTTTGGTTTATGAATGATCTCATTCGAAGATTAGCAAACAACTCCCTTAAATCCTCATCAATGCCCAATTTTATCATATCTTGTTGGAAATAGTTTCTAGCTGACTTGAGGAAACTTTTTGCTTTTAACTTGAGTTATCGAGCATTTTGAATTGGGTTGGTGATTTTTGTTTTGGGTATAGGAGTGGGTTGTCAAGGTTGTGAGGTAGAGGGGTTAGGAGTGGGTTCTTCAATTGTAATGTTGGTTTTGCGCTTCTTAAGAAGGTTCTTTACATGTTTAGACATGATGATTCTTCAAAAATACCAACTCAAAATTCAATCAAGCAACACAAAAAACACCGCAATAGCACCAACAAACACTTCCAGTTACCAAAATCACACCCCTTAGCCAAATTCACCAATCACACACTAAGCACTTCACTACCAAAATCCGAAAATTTCAACTTCTCAAATTCACCACAATTTTGCACAATTTTGCTACAAAAACAATCTACAATACAATGTGAGGCAATAACAATCATCAAAGAACACAAATAATCAACCAAAAATCAATATCAATCAACAAAATCATCAAAACACATACTACTACTATACACAACAAAAAAACAATTTAATTCTTGCAACAATATGATATAATAATGCAATTAAGAGTAAAGCAAGATGATTATACCATACAAGAAGCAAGATTCAACTACAATTAGCCACAAATTCCCTCAAGAACGAAAGGTCCCAAAATTGTTCAACAATGGATGAGAGAGATTGGAGATTGAAATGGATGAAAGTAGTGTGATTTTTGTTGAAAATGATAAATTTGAAGAAAGAGTTTGATGATTTTTGATGAAATTTGGACGATTAGATAATGAAATTTGATGAGAGTATGGTTAGGGTTTGTACGGTTTTGAGAAGGGGTGCGTTTTAATAATATGATAGGGAAGAAGGAGAAATGAGGAAAAGAAAGGAGAAAGAAGAAAAGGGGTTACAGCTCTGGGGTGCGCGATTGCGATGCCTGGCAGCGCGCCCGTGCCAGTGTCGTGCGTGGCCGCGCCCCACCCTGGCACGCCTGCGCAGCTCGGCACTCCTCTTTTCTCGCTTCCTTAGTGCATTCACCTGTGGGCTCTTCGTTCAATATCATTCTAGGGCTATTGAACCCACTAAATATGGCAGTTTCAAAACATGTTGATAGTGGGTTCAACATCCTAAAATAATGATATCACCACAATGAAACCACTAAGTTCAAACTTTCATCAAATTATAGCACAATTTTCCATATCTTACCTCACTAAAATTTCTTACCCTTTTACCTCAAAATTCAATACAGTCGAACATAATCACATTGAAAACCGCAAAACATCTTTCCATTGCTCATGCTCACTTGAAGTAATCCAATTCTCATGAAATTGACCTATCAATCCAAATAGAAAACAAGTGAAAGAAAAGAAAGAAACAAAAGAAAAAGAGTTAGAAATCTGGGTTGCCTCCCGGGAAGAGCTTGTTTAAGGTCTTAAGCTCGACCCATCCTCCAAATCATGGAGGTTCAAAAAGCACCACCTTATCCAAAGAGGTGGAGAGGGAAAAATCATTACAAATATTGTGAAAAATCAAATCATGAACCATGTCATCTTGAATCATAGAAACCGATTCAAACTCTTTAGACTTCATCTTCCTCTTGTATTTCTTGGAAAATCTCTTTCTCTTCCTTGATTTCTTCTTCCTTGGATCCTTGAGATCCTCAGATTCACCTCATGAAAAACTATTTTTTTCTTCCTTTAGAGAAAGATCAAACCAAAAGGGCATCTCAAAGTCATCCTCAAGCTTCGAATGATCCTTGTCCTCTTCACTAAAAACCTTGCTTTCAACACTTTTAGGAACATCATCGCAAGCTACAAGCATATCATTAGTAGAAGATATAAACATGGAATAATTAACATTCAAATATAATGAGTTTATGCACATAATTCCTTCCACATAAGAGACTCATGCAACGACTTGAGCGTAAAACTTTCCTTACTATCACAAACACACAAGGTAATCATGCTACCTTTCACATCTATTAAAGCACCCGAAGTTTCAAAAGAATGGCCTCCCTAGGATGATAGGAATGTTTTCATCTTTCGCAATCTCTAGCATAATGAAACTAACGGGAATAGTGAACTTTCCTATTTTGAGGGGCACATCCTCAATTCTACCCTTTGGGAACTTAATAGAACGGTCGGCTAATTGAAGGGTCATGTTGGTTGAAAGGAGCTCACCTAACTTGATTTTCTTGAAAACGGAGTAAGGCATGATGCTAACACTAGCACAAAGATCACAAAGGGCATTTTGAAATAATTTCCCATTAATATTACAAGGAATAGAGAAATTTCCGGGATCTCTCATCTTTGGGGGCAAGTCATTATGGATAAAGGCACTAAAACATTTCCCCAAACTCACCGGTTCAACCACATTGCAATCTCTCATACCGCTCAAGATTTCCTTAAGAAATTTAGAATAGTTAGGCATTTTTCTCAAAACATTGGCATCAGTGAAAGGAAAAGAGAGATGGATTTTCCTTAACATCTCGATAAATCTCCCAAATTTTTCATACAACTTGTACCTATTGAACCTTTTGGGATATGGAAGTCTCGGTTTGAAATCCTCATCTTGTTTCCTCTCTTTCTCAACACTCTTCTCATTAGAGTTATCACTCATCTTGCTAGACTCATCACTAATCTTTTTCTCTTGAACTTCCTGCTTGCTCACACTTCTTGACACCTCATTCTTATTTTCCTCACTTAAATCACTCCTCTTCACATCCTCCTTACTCATCCTAGAAACTCTCTCTTCTAGCACTTTCCCACTCCTTGTGATGATGGAATAAACGGGTTTCTTAGGATAAACTCTTTGAGAGGGTAATGAAGAAGGGCTAGCACAATCTTTGAAGGTATTAACTAGTTGTGTGATTTATGTTTCAAGCATCTTATTGTGTGTAATTTTCTCATTAAACTTTTTGTCACTCACCGACATGTAAGTGTTCAAAATATTTGTTTGTTTCTCAAAGATCTCCACGAAGGTAGTCTTAGAAGACGGGGGTTGAGCATAAGGATTATCACCATTTCCTTGAGGTCTTGGAGTAAATCAGGGTGGGGGTCCCCTTTGGTTGTTGTTTTGAAAATTGCCCCGATTTTAATTGTTCCAATTACCTCGGCTTAGATTGTTGCCAAATTTTTTGTGTTGGCCACCAGATTGGCCTTGATTTCCGTACCCTTGGCTTTGGTTTTGATTACTATAACCATGGTTGTTATAGTTACCTCGGAAACCTTGATTTCCTTGGTTCCTATAACCACAATTGTAGTTATCAAAACTACCTTGTTAGTGAGTATTCCTATTCCCAAAATTTCATGGACCATGAAATCTCTGGCCATTATTATTGTGGGAAACAAATTTCACTTGCTCACAATCATTGTTTTCAACATCATCGTAATTTTTCAAAATCATTTGAACAACTAGAAAAGTCATGGTCATAAAACCCACTATAGACACCTATTTGTGTCTCTCCAAAACCAAACCTTGTGATGAGTACCTTTCACGTCAAATCATAATCGAATGAAGTGAAAGTGTGGAAAGTCTAGTGTTGCGGTTAGTTTTTTAATTCATTTCTTTCTCTCTGTTTTTTGAAAACCTATTTTATGAAAAATAGCAAATCTAATTTAGTTTTATCAATGGAAAGGGTCCAATAATAGTATAGTTAGATTGGGTTCGAAAAGAGCTTTTTAACGATATATTATAAGCCCAATTCCGATGATTAATGAGGAAGTTATGGCCAAATTAATAAACTGGGCCCGGTTTGATTTTTATATGCGGCCTAATGATCTAGAGGAGGGCCTATTATGATTTATCATTCCTAATGCAATTATTATTGATTATAGTCTTCAAGAATCTTCTAGAAGGTTCTTTTGAATACTAATTTAATTATTATTGATAAATTGAGTTTGAAGAGTTTTATTTAGAATAAAAGAAGTGTTTTTAAGGAAATTACAGTTTTACCCCTCGTACGCTTGAATTTTATCGAAATAATAAAATGTGTGGAAAAACTGATTGCAGCGCCGTAACTACAATCAGTCGCCTGGCGTCACGGCAACACGTCTATCGCCTAGCGACAGGGGCGTGTTTGGCGACAAGGTCGTATTTTATTCTTTTTGAAACTCTGATTCTTTTTTTTTTCATATCTAGCAGATTTTCTATAGAAATAGCCTCCTAAAGCCTCCGTTTTCAATCACCAATTCTCACCAACTCTCAAAAAGAAATTCTTGATTCTCTCTCTCCCTTCTTCTAAACCAACCTTTTACAAACAACATTCCGCATTCACAAGGTCTACACACTCCTTGCCAAGTTCGAAGTTGCCTTCGCCCTAGACATGAAAGGTTTGGTATTTCTAAGGGTTTGGTCTCAAATCTAGTCTAAACAATCTCTATTTCAATTATTTAATTTAACGGCTATTTCCCCAAATGCCACTGAGCAATTTAAAAATTCACCAAATGCCATCGGATTTTTCAAAATTCACCAAATGCCACCGAGTTTTAAAAAAATTCATAAAGTGCCATTATTGTCTAATGGAGTTAACTCCGTTAATAACTAGGGCTTAATCATGACACATGTGGACACGTGTCAGTCAGCTATTGGTTTAAAAAATTAAAAAAAAAATTAAAAAAAAAAACTCTAAATCTTAACCCAAACCAGCCCCCACTACCATAAGCACCACCCAAAGTTAACCGGCAGAATCCCCTAACCTCTTGTCGGAATCTGCCGGAACCCCCTAACCTCCCTCTTGAACCCATTGACCCCACCAAAACCACTTACTCCACTTAATCCCCCTTTCCTCCTCCCGATAAATCACCCCAGCCACCGCAAGTCCGCAACCGTCTCACGCAATGCCCAGTTGCCTACAATTCCGCCTGCCCGACGACTACAACACCTTGAAGACGACCTACCGAAATTCGCCTACCCGAAACCCCCGTCGTGATCCTCACCCCAGCCCCCGCAACCACCTCACGCACCAACACGACGCATCACCATAGCCACCGAAATCGACCATGGAAACCCAAAATTGAACCCGACTATGGAAACCCTTCACCCTCAAACGGCCAAAAAATCGACCATGGAAATCCAGAATGGTCGATTTCTATGGCCGATTTCGTCGTTTTCAGGGTGGAGGATAAGAGTGGTTTTGCGCGGTGGTCATGCTGTTGTCAAAGCTCGTGCTCGCTGTTGGTTTTTGGGGTCGGGGCAGTTTGTGTGGGTGGTTTTGGGGGTTGGCGGTGGGTTAGGTGGGGTGTGAAAGGGCGGGCCGGCCGATATTTGGTGGTTAATGTGGTGGCCGGCCATTTTCTAGCGAGATAAGGGGAGGAACTAGGGTTTGGCGGTGGTGGGGGTGGCTGGGAAAATTTTGGAGTTTTTGTTTTTAATTTTTATGAATTAAGATAAATGGACCAATTATATCATCACATGTGTCATGATTAACCCCTAATGACTAACGAAATTAACGGTCGCTGGTCATTAATGGCACTCGGTGAATTTTTATAAAACTGGGTGGCATTTGGTTAATTCTGAAAACTCCGACGGCATTTGGTGAATTTTTAAAGTTCTCAGTGGCATTTGGTGCAATAGTCGTTAATTTAATTGTTGATTTTATATTTTCCTTGAAATTACTAACGTGTGTATTTTGTGATTAGAAAGAGATACGAGGTATCCAAGTAATTGTTTTATTGATATTATCATATAGAAATCATGTTTAGATTGTAATTTTGATTCCTAGTATCATGTTAGTATGCTTTTTTTAGTATGATGTTTAGGGTAAAGAATAAGTTTCTTAATTAAATCAATTATGATTTTTATGATGCTTCCTATTTCTTTCCTAATATTCATGTTAGTATCATGTTAGGGCTATATATTAGATCTTTGTTGTATATTGTCATGCTAGGATTTTTTATTAATCTTGTTAGTATCATGTCTAGGATCTTGCTATTAATATTATGCTTTAACATGATTATTATAATTATGATTATAATTATGATTATGAATATAATTATTTTTGTGTCGAATTATATAATTTAACGTAATTTTTTAATTAGCGAATTGTTTCGAGTAATTTGTTATTTAGCGAGTTGTTTCACGTAATTTGTTTATTTACGAATGATTTTACTTAATTTGTTAATTTACGAATTATTTCATGTTATTTGTCAATTGACGAATAACTTATATATAATTTGATTATTATGTTGCTTGATGTCTATTTTTATTGCTTGATCACACCATTTATGCATGTTTAATGGGAATTGGTACTTGTAATCACGCTGAATAAGATAATTAATAATCTTGTGTAGGGTTAATTTGATTATAATTCAAGTTATCGCCAATAATAGATTTGTTTGTGCATTAATATTCAACCAAAAACAGATAAACAGGTTTAGGGTAAACCTATTGACTGCATGTTAGTCAGAAAGCGCACATGAATACGAAAAGAATAAAGTAGAGGTCTATTATTAGGGCAGGTTCAATCTCTTTTAGGTTAGTTAGTACCTTCATCCCCGAACTACCAGTCATGGTTCAAGACCTATTGGAGTTGTTGATCTCCTAGATCGTTAAGGGGTGTAACCTTCACCCTGTGAACGGTTTACAAGCTCCTAAAACTTGTTAGCGACTCTTTTGCTCTATCTTCCTTCCCTTTGGACGCCACCATACTTAAGTGTATGATCACAATGGGGTTCATGTTTTGGGTAATGCTTGAAATATTTCCTACAGTTTTTGGCGACTCCACTGGAGAAAATTTTTATTTTAATTCATAAAATTTATTTCACCAATGATTTAGAATGAGTGGATGAGACTCGAAAAGTTCTAAGTATTTCATGTGGGTAATTTTGTTTAACCTTATTGTCATATGCAAAAAGATCTGATTGGAAAGACCATCCGTAATGAGTTAAAAACATAGGATTTTTTACACGTAGGAAATTTGAGGAATATCTTTCGTAACTAGGATTGAAATAATGCTGCGAAAAACTAGAAAATTTTATTGAACACAAAATGCTGCCGAGGCATGTAGGAACTTGCGTCTAGCAAACATAGTCTGTCGCCGATGATATGGCTCTGTCGCCGAGCGACAATTCTGTCGCCAAGCGACAGGGCTAAATTGTGGCGACGGTCTGTGTTGGGTGGCGCTGAGTTCTTCCAATACCGAGCCAGAAATATGAGGTTTAATTTCGACCAGTTCTAGTACTGTTGGCTCGTTTCTACTTCCTGATTGAGTTTTTCTCTTTTTTCTAGAAACCCATATGTGCTCTACATGGTTACCACGAAACCCTTGGATTACTTAGTTCCTATAACCACTATTTTGGTTATAATTATCGTAGCTCCCATGGTTGTGATAGTTCCTATTTCCAACATTCTTTTGAGCATTAACTCTAGATCCAAAATCACTATTTTCAACATAATTTACATGCATATTTTCATTTTCATCGTATTCATCACATCCATCACAAGGATCATTTGGACAATTAGACGCATCATGATCATTTCTTCCGCATAAATCACAAGCCAAACATTCTCTAATCATGCAACAAGAAGTGAAAAGAGGGTTAGAGTAAGAAGATGTACCTCTCCCCTTAAATTGGGAGGAAAGATCTTGTGCTTGTGAAGATGAATTTTCAAGCTTAGCTTTGATAGAAGCCACCTCCTTCCCTAAGTCCGAAAGTAGAGTAGACAATTTTTTATGGCATTGACTTGATTAACCGAGGCACACTCGTTTGCTGACTCTTCCTCAACCTTTTGCTGTAAGGAATAGTTTCAAGCCTTTAAAATCCCACTGTGATCATACACAAAAGTACGGTGGCGTCCAAAAGGGAAGAAGATAGAGCAAAAGAGTCGCCAACAAGTTTATAAGGAACTTGTAAACTGTTCACGAGGTGAAGGTTACACCCCTTAACGATCCAAGAGATCGCCAACTCCATAAGGTCATGAACCAAATAAGGGTCCGGGGATGAAGGTACAAATCCAACCTAAAAGAGATTGAACCTGCCCTAATAATAGGCCTCTACTTTATTCTGCTCGTATTCATGTGCGCTTTCTGATTAACATACAATCAATAGGATTAACCCTAAACCTGTTTATCTATGTTGGTTGAATATTAATGCACAAATAAATCTATTATTGGTGATCACTTGAATTTATAATCACAATTAACCCTAACAAGATTATAAATTATCTTATTAAGCGTGATTGCAAGTACCAATACCCTTTAAAATGCAATAAAGGTGATCAAGCAATAACTATAAAATAATCAACATCATTAATAATCAATAATATCAACCATAATCATAATCATCATAATCATGTTAAAGCATAGCGAGATCCTAGGCATGATACTAACAAGATTAATAACAAATCCTAGCATGTCACTAAACAATAAAAATCAAAGATTTAACCCTAACATGGTACTAACAATCATAAATATTTGGAAGAATATAGGAAGCATCACAACAATCATATTTGATATTAAACCTTATCAATGAGCATATTATCAATGAGCATTTATAAACCTTATCTCATTTATTGCTTTGATTAGTTAGTTCATGCTTGCTTGATTTGATTTTGATGTTTGATCTTTTATTAGTGTACTTGTTCTTCATAGATTATTAATTCTTGTTTTCTTTAGTTGTTTGTGATTAGATGATGATGTTTGAGTAGTTTTTTGGCTAGGGATAGGTGAAACTTGTATGATTGATTGATTGTGCTTAATTTGGGGATTGTGTTGATTAATTTTTAAGATTAAAGTGACTAGTGGAAGTTATGAATTGATGTGTGTAATTAGATTAGGCCTTATGAATTATGCTAGATTGCATTGTAGTTTCTAATGATACGGACCATTGATTTAGGAATTGGAATTGTCGATTGAGCTTGATTAGTCATGCTCCTAGTTAGAGTTTGTCGTAGTTGTCGCTAGTTTGGCCTCTAGGAGATACCTTGTTGACTCTTGTAATTGAGCTTGCCATTAGTCTTCACAACCATTAACTTGCGTGTATTTCTGAGTTGCTACAATTGTTATGATTACTTGTTGATCCCCGTTCCTAGTGTTTTATTTGTTTGGTTATTCGTTTTGTTAGTTGGTTAGTGTTTACCTTTAATACTTATACTTCGACCTAGCTTAGGCGCATAATTGAGAGCGCTTGAACATTACCGTTCCTTTGGGTTCGACCCTTGACTTGCCTCTATACTAGTATTTAGGTTGGTTGAGTGTATATAAATTTAGTTTGACCGAGGGAGGATTAGTTTCAACGACCTCGTTCCACCTCTCGTCAAAACTCTAGCTTAGAACTTCACAAACCAACTCAATTGACAAATTCAAGCCGCAAATCAATCGTCCGTATCAAAGTGAACTCACAATGCAATCTAGTGCACCAATTGAAGTTAGTTACTCTTCAATTAATAACACACATGCTTACATAATCAATTAACCAATTTAATCACAAGATTAACTTAATCAATTTTCCCCAATTAGTATTGATCATTACTCATATATGATTCACCACCACCCTAGCAAGTAAACTACTCACAATCCATGGAAGAATTCAAGATCAAAACTAAGCTAATCTACAAGTTCATCATCATTAAAATTAATAAAACTAAATTCAATCACTAATCAATTAAACTTGAACAATCAACAAACGATTGAAATCAAAAGCTATAGATTACATTAAAGTAGAAGAAATCCTTACAAACTTTGGTGAAATCAGTAGAAATTGTGCTTAGAGTCATCAATCATCAATCATCAATCATCAATCATCAATCATCAACCATGAACTTCTCTCTCTAAAAACTAGAGTTTCTCTCTCTAAAATTTCTCTTCTAATCTCTTATTATCTTTAATTGAATCTTTCTTATTCTCCCACTAAAAATAGGAGAAAAGTTTATATAAAGTAAAACTAAAAAAGAAAAATTAGTTAGATCGTCAAAAATAAACTCGTACAAGCGTGGCCTTCTTCAAGAGAGAGCGCGGCCACGCTAAAATGGGTACGAAACAGGGAGAGAAGGTGGCGCGCCTGTGCCAGGGCTACGCTCGCCCGCGCCACCAGGCTGCGCGGCCGCGCCATAGTTGTGTGCGCCTGGGAATAGGGTAGCCCCTTTCACCATCATTTTGATGCTCCTCGCGCACTCCACTCAATGCTCTTGATATACACGGTACATGGTAGACCCATAATCACCTCGATGGTGGGTTCAACACGAGAATTTGCACCCCCACGACTTGAATGCAAGACCTAAGGTCAAATGGAACTTGCACTTCTCCATGCTTGAACTTCAAATGGAGAACACTAGGCATCCTAATCAATGCCAAACTTGGGAAGGGGTCTCGGGGATCTTTGGATAACGACCATAACCTAAAAAATGAAAGAAAACAAACAAATAAATGGGAAAAAGACAAGAAAAACCAATAAATGCATGAAAATGGAAATCAACTAAAGAAATAAAGATAAAAACTAAGGAAAAATTAAAGAAAAGAACTATAAAAGAAATCTAAAATAATCCTACAAGAGAACAAATGAGTGCCATAAATGACACTCATCAAATTCCCCCAAGCTAAACCATTGCTCGTTCTCGAGAAAAATTAAACAAGCAAGAATAAGGATGAAAGACTAATTGAAAATGAAAAAAAAACATACGAAGAGAATATACACTAAGACTTACTTTCGTAGGAATCACGTTTTGTTTTTAGATACAACAAGCCCTTTAAACCCCTAGATCACTCTAGAGGATGAGTAAAGGTCTCATAAGGGTTTCTAAAGAGGTTAACTCGTAACTCTCAACAAACAAGCATGAGGCAAATCAAAAAAGTAAAAGAAATAAAAAGAAAATTAAAATCAAAACCTTTAGGAATTGAACTCTTACAAAATGACTACACTTCAAATGAATAAAAAAACTTTCTTAAGCAAATTGGGGTATGCACGTTCTTAGATATCCGAAGTTGATTGAAACATAGAATATGCTAGGCTTACAGAACTAGTTATCACAATCCACCTTCATCTCATTTGATCTTACCGCGTTCTCCCTATAGTACTCAAATCTCCCTCTAGTGAGTTTCTCAATAGCTCCTCGAAGGAGCCGAAAAAGAACACATTTTTGGCTACTTGACATCTTGACTTTGCATCCCCTATCTTTAGGCTTTAATTCATAATGCCCTCCCTCGATATGTGACTCAACCTCTAGGTTGAAAGGTCTTTCCTAATGGTTGTAACGTAAGGGCAAAAAGGGTGAGGGTAGGCTTAAAATTTAGAATTTGGCGGTATTCCTAATTAGTGAAGAAAAAGGGTGATCAAACATTCTCCTCATAACCAAGTAATCGCCAAACAAAAACAAACTAACACCCCCAAGATTATTCAAAACTATAACTACAATCATATATATACAAAAAGCGTAAACGCTTCTCCCCCAAGCATAAAGGAAGCATTGTCCTCAATGCTTGAAAAGGAGAAAAACAATTAACTCAAAATATTTTTGAAATTTCTCATACTTTCACTTTTTATTACATTTTTGCCAAAGCGTTTGTATTGCTTTGCTTTTTATGATTTTTCATTTTTTACTTTATTCATTGTCATTGCCTCTTTTAACTATGAAAAGCTTTTACAACTGTGCAATTAAATGTCCCTGCCTTTTTTAAACTTTGGACGGCTTTTTCATTTATTCACTTGCCATTATTCACAAGATATACGCAACACAAGCTTGCTTACAAATAGAACCAATATCCAAACTCATATACTACAATTTCCAAGAACATGATCATTTGCTTCACAAAACCAAGAATGGAACAAAACGAAATAAAAGGCTCAAAGTTTTATATATGTGGCTTGAAAAGAAGGGAAAAAGCTCAAATGGTTAGCAAGCAGGCAAATGTTAACCCAAAAAGCTAAAATAAAGAAAACTCAACCTAGAAAAAGAAAAATTACCACCCCGAAAAGATGTCTTTGTCCTCCCTAGATGGTTCGGTCTCGTGTTTGAGAATTATGAGTCAAGATTCAAGATTAGGTTTTCAATAGTCAAGGATCCATGCCACTCATTCAAGTAATTGTAGAAGGCTAGAAAAATATGTAAACCTCACATGGATGTAGCAAAATCTCACTAAAGGTGTCAAATTGACCATAGGAAGTGACTACCAAGCATGCCACAAACAAGTAGAATCGGGTTTCATGATCTCCTTAGTTCTTAAACATGCTACCTTAGCATACGCTATCCTAGAACCAACAAAGCATATTCTCAAACCCGATTCTACTTGTTTAATTTGTTCATTCAAAAGCAAAAATCTGTTGGTATATAGTCCAATTCACAAGAAAGTCAACAAAAAGAAAAAGGAAAGCCTCAAAAACTTTATTCAAACCAAAATCATAAAGAAAGAAAAATAAGGAAAATGTAAAGAAAATAAAAGAAAATTAGGAAAAACAAAGATAGAGAAATAGTAGGAAAATAAAGAAAGGAACAAAGATGCAAGTAGAACATGTAATTCCCAATCGTCAAACAAGTGGTCATTCGACAACAACGTCAATGACCCCAAACACTCTAAGGTGTTACAAGCATTACATCCTCGAATTGTTCAACTTCTCCTAAACTAATCCTAATCTATGCATCCATGAAAAGAAAATAAAAGAAAGCAAATAAGAATGATCTCACCGGCCTTCCAAGCAATGCTAATAAAAATTAGGCAAAAAATATACCACCTTCATTAATCTCCAAGAATCAATAACATCATCAACAAAGACAAGTTAGAATAAGAATAAAAAATAGAGCTATAAACAAAGAAAACGGTTAGTAACTTCAAAACAAAGTAAAAGAAAGTAAAAAAACAAAAAAACAAAAAGAAACTAGAAAGCAAAAAGCAAAATGAAACTACCAAAAAGAAAGTAAGAAAAGTAGAGAAATCTAAAGAAACTAAACATTAAACTGGGAAATTTTGCCAACAACAACCTTTTAAAATTACCACTTTTGAGAACAACTACCATTTTAAAATTTTCTTTTTAAAAAACTACCACAGAGTCACAAAAACTATGAGTAGCACTACCACGTTTTATTTTCCGGGAAGAATTTCCGGTTGAGAAAGCCTAGTTTATAAAATTTCAATCAATTGTGGTATAGAAACACAAGAGATTTCAATAGCAAAACACAATTATAGGTCAATTATCTTTAATTTTGCATTACATTTTCTTTGATTTCTCAATTAAATCTTGAAATTAGGGTTTATGGTAAAAAAAAATTGAATTAATGGCTTTACGAAATTGGGGGATTTGGGGCAATTAAAGTGTATAGTCCAATTAAGGGTTAATGTAGTGCAATATTATCATTTAATTTGGGGTTTTTTGATTGAAATTTTATAAAAATAATCCCCAAAAACGGAGATTCTAGCCGAAAACAATAAATGTAGTAGTGCTACTCAAACTTTTTGTGTTTTTGTGGTAGTTTTTTCAAAAGAAAATTTTAAATGGTAGTTGTTATCAAAAGTGGTCATTTAAATGGTAGTTATTCGCAAAATTTCCCATTAAACTGGCATCTAATCATCTAAACTACAAGATTTGGCTTCAAGGGATTTGGATATTAGGGCATTGGATTTGCGGGAGCAAACAACATTCATCATCATCAACGCAATCAAAACAACAACATCATCATCAAGAGAAAAATAATAGAGATGAAAAGGTCAAAGAAACAACAACCAAACAACATCAAGAGGAGACTAAGGCATGCAAATATCAATCATCAAGGCAAGAAGTAGACAAGGCCATTTCCAACAACAAGATAGGCCACCGAGACAAACCCCTAAGAAAATCAAGTTCCACCAAGCTAAACATGAATACATCTCAACATCTCTTTAATACAAGGTAAACAACAGTTAAGTAAGGGATGGAGGAACAATGCACAAAGAAGGTGAACTAAATACCAATCGACCCAGCATTATCAGTATTATTCCTATCGTAGGAAAAATCGGATGGCCAACCATAAGGATCCCATCCCCCGGTGTAACCGGGTGGCCAACCATAGTGCTTCTTGAAGTATTCTTGTTTCCAAGGGCAATGGGAGCATATTGCTCGGGAAAGGCAAGCGGTAGTGGATGATCGGGGTGCACATAGGGGTAGTAAGGATCACCCCTATAATAGTTCCCACCGGGAACACGGTAATTGTAGTTACCGTGCTCATCGGGGAATGAGCGAGACTCGGTGTTGGACCTCGGGGGTCCATGCTAATAAGGATACCCACTTGATGGAATTGGACCAAGTTGGGGTGGAAAGTAAGGATAGTTAACCGCGAGAGAGATTTCCCCACGGTTAACACTAGCATCATACATTTGTTGTTGCTGGAGAAACATACCTTGTTGCATCTCCGAAATGCCTCTCATTTGATTATACATTGCTGCAAAATCTTGATCATACGTACCTTCCAAATGAATCTGCATCCCCTATATTTGCTTGCTAATAGCATCCATATCGAGGTTTCCAAACTCGTAATATTATTGTTCTTAATGTTGTTGTTGTTAATGTTGTTTGTTGCGGTTTGTCGTCGTCGTCGTTGTTGTTGTTGTTGTTCTTCTTCTTCTTCTTCTTCTTCTTCTTCTTCTTTACCTTCATCCATCTCTTCATCATCATCATCATAGGGAAGGAGGTGACTTAAGAGTACATGCAATACATTAGGCACATCCTCATGGTGGATAGAAATCAAGGAAGGATTAGGGAGATAACACAATTGCTCGTTCTCCATAAGCCACTCGAACACCTAATCATCTACATTCTTTGCCAAAAATTGCACTTGCTTCAATTGTACAATATCAAGGTAGAGAGTGCTTGAACTACCCACCGGAGTACAAGAAGGCAAGTAGTAGCCAAGATTAAGGTTGGTCGTAAGCCGCAAGATATACTACCATAAGGAATCTCACTGGACTTCCTATCTTGCAAAATCTTGCAATATTTTAAAAATATGAACCCCAAGTTCAAGCGACCACGGTATTCCTCCCGGGTAAGCCAACCAAAGAATCCGGAGCTCTAATTGACTCATTTTTCCTAATTCTTGCTTCGGGATCACCGAGTACCCCAAAAGCCGATGAAGAACATGAAGACATGGTTGTAATACTTTACTAATCAAAGCATACCGAGTCTCAAATTCACCACCCTAAAAATATCATCCCACTATGAGTGTTGGTCATAAACATCGTTGAAGAGGTATTCAGGGTCCAAAATCTCCGCCCCGGATCAAAATCAAGAGCCGCATTGAACTATTCAATTCAAGAGAAATATCTTGATGAATTTTGAAGAGTTGAAAAGAGACTCGGTAGTGACCACCAACTACCGCCTCATATGAGACCGTGGCCAAAGAATTACAAAGTAGGCTCAAGATAAGTATGGTAGCTTTGGTTTATGAATGATCTCATTCGAAGATGAGCAAACAACTCCCTTAAATCCTCATTAATGCCCAATTTTATCATATCTTGTTGGAAATAGTGTCTAGCTGACTTGAGGAAACTTTTTTGCTTTTAACTTGAGTTATCGAGCATTTTGAATTGGGTTGGTGATTTTTGTTTTGGGTATAGGAGTGGGTTGTCAAGGTTGTGAGGTAGAGGGGTTAGGAGTGGATTCTTCAATTGTAATGTTGGTTTTGCGCTTCTTAAGAAGGTTCTTTACATGTTTAGACATGATGATTCTTCAAAAATACCAACTCAAAAATTCAATCAAGCAACACAAAAAACACCGCAATAGCACCAACAAACACTTCCAGTTACCAAAATCAACACCCCTTAGCCAAATTCACCAATCACACACTAAGCACTTCACTACCAAAATCCGAAAATTTCAACTTCTCAAATTCACCACAATTTTGCACAATTTTGCTACAAAAACAATCTACAATACAATGTGAGGCAATAACAATCATCAAAGAACACAAATAATCAACCAAAAATCAATATCAATCAACAAAATCATCAAAACACATACTACTACTATACACAACAAAAAAACAATTTAAATTCTTGCAACAATATGATATAATAATGCAATTAAGAGTAAAGCAAGATGATTATACCATACAAGAAGCAAGATTCAACTACAATTAGCCACAAATTCCCTCAAGAACGAAAGGTCCCAAAATTGTTCAACAATGGATGAGAGAGATTGGAGATTGAAATGAATGAAAGTAGTGTGATTTTTGTTGAAAATGATAAAATTTGAAGAAAGAGTTTGATGATTTTTGATGAAATTTGGACGATTAGATAATTGAAATTTGATGAGAGTATGGTTAGGGTTTGTACGGTTTTGAGAAGGGGTGCGTTTTAATAATATGATAGGGAAGAAGGAGAAATGAGGAAAAGAAAGGAGAAAGAAGAAAAGGGGTCACAGCTCTGGGGTGCGCGATTGCGCTGCCTGGCAGCGCGCCCGTGCCAGTGTCGTGCGTGGCCGCGCCCCCACCCTGGCACGCCTGCGCAGCTCGGCACTCCTCTTTTCTCGCTTCCTTAGTGCATTCACCTGTGGGCTCTTCGTTCAATATCATTCTAGGGCTATTGAACCCACTAAATATGGCAGTTTCAAAACATGTTGATAGTGGGTTCAACATCCTAAAATAATGATATCACCACAATGAAACCACTAAGTTCAAACTTTCATCAAATTATATGCACAATTTTCCATATCTTACCTCACTAAAATTTCTAACCCTTTTACCTCAAAATTCAATAAAGTCGAACATAATCACATTGAAAACCGCAAAACATCTTTTCCATTGCTCATGCTCACTTGAAGTAATCCAATTCTCATGAAATTGACCTATCAATCCAAATAGAAAAACAAGTGAAAGAAAAGAAAGAAACAAAAGAAAAAGAGTTAGAAATCCGGGTTGCCTCCCGGGAAGAGCTTGTTTAAGGTCTTAAGCTCGACCCATCCTCCAAATCATGGAGGTTCAAAAAGCACCACCTTATCCAAAGAGGTGGAGAGGGAAAAATCATTACAAATATTGTGAAAAATCAAATCATGAACCATGTCATCTTGAATCATAGAAACCGATTCATCTTTAGACTTCATCTTCCTCTTGTATTTCTTGGAAAATCTCTTTCTCTTCCTTGATTTCTTCTTCCTTGGATCCTTGAGATCCTCAGATTCACCTCATGAAAAACTATTTTTTTCTTCCTTTAGAGAAAGATCAAACCAAAAGGGCATCTCAAAGTCATCCTCAAGCTTCGAATGATCCTTGTCTTCTTCACTAAAAACCTTGCTTTCAACACTTTTAGGAACATCATCGCAAGCTACAAGCATATCATTAGTAGAAGATATAAACATGGAATAATTAACATTCAAATATAATGAGTTTATGCACATAATTCCTTCCACATAAGAGACACATGCAACGACTTGAGCGTAAAACTTGCCTTACTATCACAAACACACAAGGTAATCATGCTACCTTTCACATCTATTAAAGCACCCGAAGTTTCAAAGAATGGCCTCCCTAGGATGATAGGAATGTTTTCATCTTTCGCAATCTCTAGCATAATGAAACTAACGGGAATAGTGAACTTTCCTATTTTGAGGGGCACATCCTCAATTCTACCCTTTGGGAACTTAATAGAACGGTCGGCTAATTGAAGGGTCATGTTGGTTGAAAGGAGCTCACCTAACTTGATTTTCTTGAAAACGGAGTAAGGCATGATGCTAACACTAGCACAAAGATCACAAAGGGCATTTTGAAATAATTTCCCATTAATATTTACAAGGAATAGAGAAATTTCCGGGATCTCTCATCTTTGGGGGCAAGTCATTATGGATAAAGGCACTAAAACATTTCCCCAAACTCACCGGTTCAACCACATTGCAATCTCTCTCTTACCGCTCAAGATTTCCTTAAGAAATTTAGAATAGTTAGGCATTTCTCTCAAAACATTGGCATCAGTGAAAGGAAAAGAGAGATGGATTTTCCTTAACATCTCGATAAATCTCCCAAATTTTTCATACAACTTGTACCTATTGAACCTTTTGGGATATGGAAGTCTCGGTTTGAAATCCTCATCTTGCTTCCTCTCTTTCTCAAACACTCTTCTCATTAGAGTTATCACTCATCTTGCTAGACTCATCACTAATCTTTTTCTTGAACTTCCTGCTTGCTCACACTTCTTGACACCTCATTCTTATTTTCCTCACTTAAATCACTCCTCTTCACATCCTCCTTACTCATCCTAGAAACTCTCTCTTCTAGCACTTTCCCACTCCTTGTGATGATGGAATAAACGGGTTTCTTAGGATAAACTCTTTGAGAGGGTAATGAAGAAGGGCTAGCACAATCTTTCAAGGTATTAGCTAGTTGTGTGATTTATGTTTCAAGCATCTTATTGTGTGTAATTTCTCATTAAACTTTTTGTCACTCACCGACATGTAAGTGTTCAAAATCTTTGTTTGTTTCTCAAAGATCTCCACGAAGGTAGTCTTAGAAGACGGGGGTTGAGCATAAGGATTATCACCATTTCCTTGAGGTCTTGGAGTAAATCAGGGTGGGGGTCCCCTTTGGTTGTTGTTTTGAAAATTGCCCCGATTTAATTGTTCCAATTACCTCGGCTTAGATTGTTGCCAAATTTTTTGTGTTGGCCACCACATTTTGGCCTTGATTTCCGTACCCTTGGCTTTGGTTTTGATTACTATAACCATGGTTGTTATAGTTACCTCGGAAACCTTGATTTCCTTGGTTCCTATAACCACAATTGTAGTTATCAAAACTACCTTGTTAGTGAGTATTCCTATTCCCAAAATTTCATGGTCCATGAAATCTCTGGCCATTATTATTGTGGGAAACAAATTTCACTTGCTCACAATCATTGTTTTCAACATCATCGTAATTTTTCAAAATCATTTGAACAACTAGAAAAGTCATGGTCATAAAACCCACTATAGACACCTATTTGTGTCTCTCCAAAACCAAACCTTGTGATGAGTACCTTTCACGTCGAATCATAATCGAATGAAGTGAAAGTGTGGAAAGTCTAGTGTTGCGGTTAGTTTTTTAATTCATTTCTTTCTCTCTGTTTTTGAAAACCTATTTTATGAAAAATAGAAATCTAATTTAGTTTTATCAATGGAAAGGGTCCAATAATAGTATAGTTAGATTGGGTTCGAAAAGAGCTTTTTAACGATATATTATAAGCCCAATTCCGATGAATAATGAGGAAGTTATGGCCAAATTAATAAACTGGGCCCGGTTTGATTTTTATATGCGGCCTAATGATCTAGAGGAGGCCTATTATGATTTATCATTCCTAATGCAATTATTATTGATTATAGTCTTCAAGAATCTTCTAGAAGGTTCTTTTGAATCCTAATTTAATTATTATTGATAAATTGAGTTTGAAGAGTTTATTTAGAATAAAAGAAGTGTTTTTAAGGAAATTACAGTTTTACCCCTCGTACGCTTGAATTTTATCGAAATAATAAAATGTGTGGAAAAACTATTGCAGCGCCGTAACTACAATCAGTCGCCTGGCGTCACGGCAACACGTCTATCGCCTAGCGACAGGGGCGTGTTTGGCGACAAGGTCGTGTTTTATTCTTTTTGAAACTCTGATTCTTTTTTTTTTCATATCTAGCAGATTTTCTATAGAAATAGCCTCCTAAAGCCTCCGTTTTCAATCACCAATTCTCACCAACTCTCAAAAAAAATTCTTGATTCTCTCTCTCCCTTCTTCTAAACCAACCTTTTACAAACAACATTCCGCATTCACAAGGTCTACACACTCCTTGCCAAGTTCGAAGTTGCCTTCGCCCTAGACATGAAAGGTTTGGTATTTCTAAGGGTTTGGTCTCAAATCTAGTCTAAACAATCTCTATTTCAATTATTTAATTTAACGGCTATTTCCCCAAATGCCACTGAGCAATTTAAAAATTCACCAAATGCCATCGGATTTTTCAAAATTCACCAAATGCCACCGAGTTTTAAAAAAATTCATAAAGTGCCATTATTGTCTAATGGAGTTAACTCCGTTAATAACTAGGGCTTAATCATGACACATGTGGACACGTGTCAGTCAGCTATTGGTTTAAAAAATTAAAAAAAAAATTAAAAAAAAAAACTCTAAATCTTAACCCAAACCAGCCCCCACTACCATAAGCACCACCCAAAGTTAACCGGCAGAATCCCCTAACCTCTTGTCGGAATCTGCCGGAACCCCCTAACCTCCCTTGAACCCATTGACCCCACCAAAACCACTTACTCCACTTAATCCCCCTTTCCTCCTCCCGATAAATCACCCCAGCCACCGCAAGTCCGCAACCGTCTCACGCAATGCCCAGTTGCCTACAATTCCGCCTGCCCGACGACTACAACACCTTGAAGACGACCTACCGAAATTCGCCTACCCGAAACCCCCGTCGTGATCCTCACCCCAGCCCCCGCAACCACCTCACGCACCAACACGACGCATCACCATAGCCACCGAAATCGACCATGGAAACCCAAAATTGAACCCGACTATGGAAACCCTTCACCCTCAAACGGCCAAAAAATCGACCATGGAAATCCAGAATGGTCGATTTCTATGGCCGATTTCGTCGTTTTCAGGGTGGAGGATAAGAGTGGTTTTGCGCGGTGGTCATGCTGTTGTCAAAGCTCGTGCTCGCTGTTGGTTTTTGGGGTCGGGGCAGTTTGTGTGGGTGGTTTTGGGGGTTGGCGGTGGGTTAGGTGGGGTGTGAAAGGGCGGGCCGGCCGATATTTGGTGGTTAATGTGGTGGCCGGCCATTTTCTAGCGAGATAAGGGGAGGAACTAGGGTTTGGCGGTGGTGGGGTGGCTGGAAAATTTTGGAGTTTTTGTTTTTAATTTTTATGAATTAAGATAAATGGACCAATTATATCATCACATGTGTCATGATTAACCCCTAATGACTAACGAAATTAACGGTCGCTGGTCATTAATGGCACTCGGTGAATTTTTATAAAACTGGGTGGCATTTGGTTAATTCTGAAAACTCCGACGGCATTTGGTGAATTTTTTAAAGTTCTCAGTGGCATTTGGTGCAATAGTCGTTAATTTAATTGTTGATTTTATATTTTCCTTGAAATTACTAACGTGTGTATTTTGTGATTAGAAAGAGATACGAGGTATCCAAGTAATTGTTTTATTGATATTATCATATAGAAATCATGTTTAGATTGTAATTTTGATTCCTAGTATCATGTTAGTATGCTTTTTTTAGTATGATGTTTAGGGTAAAGAATAAGTTTCTTAATTAAATCAATTATGATTTTTATGATGCTTCCTATTTCTTTCCTAATATTCATGTTAGTATCATGTTAGGGCTATATATTAGATCTTTGTTGTATATTGTCATGCTAGGATTTTTTATTAATCTTGTTAGTATCATGTCTAGGATCTTGCTATTAATATTATGCTTTAACATGATTATTATAATTATGATTATAATTATGATTATGAATATAATTATTTTTGTGTCGAATTATATAATTTAACGTAATTTTTTAATTAGCGAATTGTTTCGAGTAATTTGTTATTTAGCGAGTTGTTTCACGTAATTTGTTTATTTACGAATGATTTTACTTAATTTGTTAATTTACGAATTATTTCATGTTATTTGTCAATTGACGAATAACTTATATATAATTTGATTATTATGTTGCTTGATGTCTATTTTTATTGCTTGATCACACCATTTATGCATGTTTAATGGGAATTGGTACTTGTAATCACGCTGAATAAGATAATTAATAATCTTGTGTAGGGTTAATTTGATTATAATTCAAGTTATCGCCAATAATAGATTTGTTTGTGCATTAATATTCAACCAAAAACAGATAAACAGGTTTAGGGTAAACCTATTGACTGCATGTTAGTCAGAAAGCGCACATGAATACGAAAAGAATAAAGTAGAGGTCTATTATTAGGGCAGGTTCAATCTCTTTTAGGTTAGTTAGTACCTTCATCCCCGAACTACCAGTCATGGTTCAAGACCTATTGGAGTTGTTGATCTCCTAGATCGTTAAGGGGTGTAACCTTCACCCTGTGAACGGTTTACAAGCTCCTAAAACTTGTTAGCGACTCTTTTGCTCTATCTTCCTTCCCTTTGGACGCCACCATACTTAAGTGTATGATCACAATGGGGTTCATGTTTTGGGTAATGCTTGAAATATTTCCTACAGTTTTTGGCGACTCCACTGGAGAAAATTTTTATTTTAATTCATAAAATTTATTTCACCAATGATTTAGAATGAGTGGATGAGACTCGAAAAGTTCTAAGTATTTCATGTGGGTAATTTTGTTTAACCTTATTGTCATATGCAAAAAGATCTGATTGGAAAGACCATCCGTAATGAGTTTAAAAACATAGGATTTTTTACACGTAGGAAATTTGAGGAATATCTTTCGTAACTAGGATTGAAATAATGCTGCGAAAAACTAGAAAATTTTATTGAACACAAAATGCTGCCGAGGCATGTAGGAACTTGCGTCTAGCAAACATAGTCTGTCGCCGATGATATGCTCTGTCGCCGAGCGACAATTCTGTCGCCAAGCGACAGGGCTAAATTGTGGCGACGGTCTGTGTTGGGTGGCGCTGAGTTCTTCCAATACCGAGCCAGAAATATGAGGTTTAATTTCGACCAGTTCTAGTACTGTTGGCTCGTTTCTACTTCCTGATTGAGTTTTTCTCTTTTTTCTAGAAACCCATATGTGCTCTACATGGTTACCACGAAACCCTTGGATTACTTAGTTCCTATAACCACTATTTGGTTATAATTATCGTAGCTCCCATGGTTGTGATAGTTCCTATTTCCAACATTCTTTTGAGCATTAACTCTAGATCCAAAATCACTATTTTCAACATAATTTACATGCATATTTTCATTTTCATCGTATTCATCACATCCATCACAAGGATCATTTGGACAATTAGACGCATCATGATCATTTCTTCCGCATAAATCACAAGCCAAACATTCTCTAATCATGCAACAAGAAGTGAAAAGAGGGTTAGAGTAAGAAGATGTACCTCTCCCCTTAAATTGGGAGGAAAGATCTTGTGCTTGTGAAGATGAATTTTCAAGCTTAGCTTTGATAGAAGCCACCTCCTTCCCTAAGTCCGAAAGTAGAGTAGACAATTTTTTATGGCATTGACTTGATTAACCGAGGCACACTCGTTTGCTGACTCTTCCTCAACCTTTTGCTGTAAGGAATAGTTTCAAGCCTTTAAAATCCCCACTGTGATCATACACAAAAGTACGGTGGCGTCCAAAAGGGAAGAAGATAGAGCAAAAGAGTCGCCAACAAGTTTATAAGGAACTTGTAAACTGTTCACGAGGTGAAGGTTACACCCCTTAACGATCCAAGAGATCGCCAACTCCATAAGGTCATGAACCAAATAAGGGTCCGGGGATGAAGGTACAAATCCAACCTAAAAGAGATTGAACCTGCCCTAATAATAGGCCTCTACTTTATCTGCTCGTATTCATGTGCGCTTTCTGATTAACATACAATCAATAGGATTAACCCTAAACCTGTTTATCTATGTTGGTTGAATATTAATGCACAAATAAATCTATTATTGGTGATCACTTGAATTTATAATCACAATTAACCCTAACAAGATTATAAATTATCTTATTAAGCGTGATTGCAAGTACCAATACCCTTTAAAATGCAAT
>NW_018744637.1:0-32379 GCF_001683475.1 Chenopodium quinoa | reverse complement strand
CAATTCCACCATTTCCAACACTTTCCCCTTTCCCTAGAAATGTTCTGGGATTTCTTCATCTCATCCACCTTCTCTTCTTCCTATCTCCTGCACTTCTCTCAGTAAATGCGTCGAAACCCAAACCGGCAACGCTTTTCCCTTCACATTCTGAGGGATTTTCACAGCAACCCCATCATCAATTGGTGGTTTACTTCTCACAGCAGGCACAGAGCGTCTCCAAGCAGTGGAATTACTGCAAAATCCAGGAATTTTCTCACTCTCAGCAGGTTTTTCAGAGGGTTTTTGATTGGTTTTGGGGGAATTTGAGCCACACCCAGGAGGAAAATCTCTAGCATAATGATGAACTCTCTTCACAGTTGAAAATTCCATAAAGGGTGGGTTTGAAATCCCAAATTGTGGCGGGAAATCCCGGACAATGAAACCCTAGATCTCTTACTTCCATGGTTTTCAGCTTCCATTATTAGAAATTTTGAAAAAACAGGGGAAGGGGGAAAATGGGTATGAATTCAAACTCAATGTGAGTAAAACTATGAGAAATTTAAAGATTTATAGCTCGAAATTTTGTAAAGAACAGCGAAAACCCAATGAATAACCCAGAATAATTCCAGGTTAAATGCAAAAGTGAAGGAAATTTTGGGATTTTTCAAGTTTCTCGGTTGTTGTGTGTTCAAAAATGTGTGGATTATAATAAAGGAGTGAAAATGATAAAAGTTGTGAGAAGGAATTGAAGGGTTTTCTTTAATAGGGTGGTTTCAGGAGAGAGAAAAGTTGTCATTGTAAACGCCATTGATAAGAGGTTTGAGAGCTCAACAGAAGAGGAGGGAAAGAAATGAAGTGTGTGTATAACTAACTGTATTTTTGACTCTGAAGACGCAGATTCTATTTATTACTACTTTTGGCTTTTAGTGATTTTTTCTTTTTTTTTTTTTGAGGTGATTTTTTTGCCAAATGAGTAAATTGAATTTCCAACTGTCTTCCCCCCCCCCCTCAAAAATAAAAAATAAAAAATATCTAAAAGATCGGCTAATACTCTACGCGTTTTTGTAATAACCAACGTAATTAGTACTCTATCCATTTTGCCTTTAATCTTTACCTTAATGTTTCTGCTTTTCGAAACAAAAGGAAAATAAGAAAGAAAGAAACTAAACAATGTAATTAATGTGGCGATTGAGAAAAGAGAATGAAGTTTAAAATAAATTGAAATTTTGCAGGGAAAAAATTATTTAGTGAAAAATTGTTTTAAAAAATGTATAAAAAGAGAGAAAAAAGTAATAAAATTTTGGGACACTCACCAAATTGCATTAGATCATACATAAGAAAATTGATGGGAATTTTTCTGACTATATACAGAAATATTTCAAATGAGAATAACTTTTTTTAACGTAATAATCAAGAAACAAGTACATAACAATTAGGAAGTATATAGTACAGTGGTGGATAGTCTTTTTTATTCATAGAATGATACTCCTTTCATCTCATAATATAGTTCCTATTGTGTTTTTTTTCACAATATTTACGAAATGAGAGGAGAAGTGGAAAAAGTACATTAAAAGTGGAAAGAAGCTAGACAAGTGGATAATTTAAGAGAAAAAAAAGTGAAAAGTACAATTATATATAGAAGTTAGAGAGAGAAAGTGGAAAAAAGTACAATGCAAGTGGATAATTTAAGGGTAAATTAAAAAGTTAAATGAATAAAGTTAAAAAAATGAGGGTATAAATGGTCTTTACATGTTATCCAGAAATAGAAACAAGAACAACATTTTGGGTCTCCAAAATAGAAAAAACAGGAACTATATTGTGGGACAGAGATGGGGAAGGAGGAAAAAAAAAGAAAAAAAAAAAACAAGGGTACAGTTTTGCAAATATATTAAAGTAAAATATATAGGGGTACTTAAGTTGTTTTTAGCTTAGGAGTGTGTCAAATATTAAAAATCGACCAAATATAAAAAGTGTGTTATTTATTATGAAACGGAGGAAAAGTAAAGTATATTAAAGAACAATCAAGAAACCATGCCAAAACAAGTATAAGAAAATGTAAAGGGACACTTCAAAATATTATGCTCTTATAAGACAATCCTTAAGGACTAAGAAGAGTATATATAGTGTAACTTATTGTATCGATGAAGTTGCTTTCAAACATAAGTCTTTATGAACATTCATCTTGATTTGATCTTCTGGTTATTATTACTCCATCCCTTTTTCTGGTTCAGTGACACATCTTCTGATCACATTTTGCATCCCACTATAATTATTTTACATACTTCATATTACTGATATTAGGTTTGACTTAATTTTTTTAGTTATATTTAATAATATAATGTTGTTGTATACTCCGTAATATATTGTCGTATAAGTTACAATATATATTTCTTCATAATATTAATTATATAAAAAATTTACACAAATGTTCAAGCATATGTCTCAGCATGTGAGAAAAGTGCTAGTGTATCACTTGAATAAAAGAGTGAATATGAAAGTAGCAAAAAATGATGTATAGGATAAAAGAATTTTGGTACGTAGGGTTAAGTTTGCATGTGTATAGTCTTTTTTTTATTTTTTATTTTAATTTAGAATCATGTAATGTTTATTCAAAATAAATGAATAAAAATAAAACAAAATATATGTAAGGTAAAAAAAACTAAATAATGTTATCTATTTTGCTCATATAATTTCAAGATTTTATATGTTCAGATCATATGCATACAATGAGAAGAAAAAAAATATATATATCTCTCAACCACTAAAACTTAATGTTTGGCGAAAATTGCATGGATATGCAATTAGACAACTATGTTAGGGATGTTTCATCATATTTGCAACTAAAAAAAGAAATAGTGGGTGATTGAGGTCTAACAGTAGAAATTTATGTATATAAGAAATTACTTATAAACATTGTTTCGGATAAAAACAATAGGTCCTTTGTCTAGACCTTACTTGTAGGCTGAAGATTGGACTCGGACCAAGTGATGAATGGGACAAGGGTTTCCTGCACAGCAAACACACGTAAACTGGCCTCGGGGGTTGTGCCGAGGAAGACCCCTCCGATGCCAAAGTCAGTACAGTGTTTAGAGAGAGAAAGCTATGCAAGAGAGTTAATGCATGAGGCTTGAAGTGAATGAATTGAGAGAGAGAAGTCAAGGCTTTTATATACCTTACTCAAATGGATAAATTGGGCCTTGAGGTCAAATGGGTTTGCCATGTTGGCCGGGCCTTCGACTGACTTGACATGTATTAGGAGAGTTGAATCTTTTTTTGGGCTTTGTAATTGAATCATTTATGGACCGGCCTAATTGGAATAAATTGGATCCAAACAAACATAATACTGAGTAATGTAATTAGTAAAAAGAGATGTCTAAAGTCATAACAAGTACTCCATTAAAAAATTAAAAATTAAAAATTAAAAATTAAAAATGATTTTTGTCATTTCATTTTGCTGGCCTTTCAAGGATAAGTTAGATGATCTGGTCGAAGATTTAAAGTCATGAAACACAAGTCTTAATTATTTTTTTTGTTACACCAATTCTTAATTTTATTATGTTAATGAAATTGTAGTAAAAACTAATTATATGAAGTCTCGCAATTTCAAACATACACCTAACTGGACTTTATCTTCAACAATTAGTACACATAAGTTGTGTGCAAAAAACACACTAGCACATGTAATGTGTGCGCTATATATGCCATAATATGCATGAAAGTCTGAGGACACATAAAGCATGTATTACTAATGTGCATGAAGGCCATGCACTATATATGAATTGAATTATTGAAGCTCTTAGAGGAATTGGTAATGCACCATAATAGTTGCATATATATACAAATTACTTATAAAGGGTTTCTTCCATCTTCAAGTTGCATTCCTTATCAAAATCATGATAGGTGTGGTATAGCACATAATCGTGTGTTGCTGAATCCATCACCATTCTCTCGATGCCTTAGAACCTGCATATAATAGACCATGTACAATATTATGCGCTATAAAACATTTCAAGAATCATAATCAGAAAACTTAATTAAACTGTTATATCAACATTGAAGTTCAGAAACTTTCATAATTTGATTACTAAGTACACAAGATTGTAGATACATACATATAACAAAGTCTCATAATTACAATTTACAAAGTAGGACAAATTTTTCGAACAGTAACAATACATAGATTGTGACTAGATAACATATCGTAAGTTTTATCGGTTTTATTTTCACTTTGAAAATTTATACAAACTCTTCTCATTCAGTTGCCAGAAATCGACATTAACATATATGAATTACTTAGTATAATAAATCATCGTTCATCATTACTCCGATCCTACAGCGCTAGCCTATCAAACTCCCAAACCCTTTTTGAGACATACACTAGTTAAGTTTTGTTTGGAACAATAGTTTTACAGAAATCAATGGGCTCTCATGTGAAGGGGCGTGATAGAGTATATAAATCGATCCTGGGCTTCAACTATCAGTTTAAGCTTTTGGTTGAGTTGGTCCGCTAACATGGTATCAAGAACCAGCGTGACACAAAGGTCACGGGTTTGAATATTAAACGCTAGGTATGGTGGGTGTTTCGGGGTTTTCTGATGTCCTGCGGGAGAGTTACAATTCCGAGACTGGAACCGGACGCCTGTACCTGCAAAATAACGGAGACTCCTGAGAGCTCCGCCTCCAACGGTCAAGTTAGTACCTGATTAAGGAGTAATTAATACAGAAATTAAAGTAATAAGGTCTCTCTAGGTGAGAGTATTTAATGTAGGTAATCTGCTTTGCTAGCGAGATCAGCCGGTTATTAGTGTGTTCCGTAAATTATTCGGTCCCCTGATTAATGAGGATTAATCGAGTATTTATAGCCTTGGGAAGCGTGCAACTCTCTAGGTTTAAGGTAAACCTAGGGCCGAACGGGCTTCTAGACTGAAATGGGCCTTGATGGCCGGTTGTCCCATTTGGCATGGGTGGACACGTGGCGTGTCTTAAGTGGTCCGTGGAGGACGCGTGGCGGAACCTGGTTGGTCCACTTGTCAAACGGCGCTTGGTGGATAAAAATCCCCTAATCATTTGCCCCTCACAGGTGGCACGCGACTGGTCACGTGTCGCCTGTGACAGGTGTCGCACGGTGACAGGCGACGGCCCGTTACAGGTGTCACCTTGCAGACGGCCGGGAGACTCTCCCGCCCAAATTTGAATTCGGAGGCGACCCTTCGCCTTCTCATTTTGCCTATAAAAGGAAGTGCTGACTTCGGTCATTTTCACATTTGAGAATTTTTGCGAGAACATTCGGACCCCTGAACTTGCTCTGACATTTTCGGACATTTTCTGCCTACCGCCTGTTCTGACAAGCCGACTGACCCGAACTTTCAGGACTTCATCAACTGTCATCCGTTCAGGTAACTCAGTTCTCTTACTCTTAATTTTCTTTTTATTTTTTGAAATGGCACCATGGAAGCACACGACACGCCCTAAGTTAGTGATCAGCCGGTCACCGGGGACGGCTGAATCTAGGACTAGGAGTGCCGCCTCCCCTTTTCTGGACCCCTCTTTGCCCTTTATACAAAGTCCAACTGAATCTGTGTCTATGCAGAACGTGATGGCCAGAACAAAAAAGACTGCTAGAATATCAAACTCAGACGGCTCCTCCCAAAGGGTACTCCTTAGCGAAACATCTGACCAGGCGCCAGATGTGGAACGAGGCGACTGTCAAGCTGACAGTTCTGAGAGAGGGACCAAGGTGTTCCCTTCTCATCTAACCGTGGACATGTCTAATTTACCTTCTGCTCCTTCTAAGGGAGAGGAGGCGGGCCCCTCTAGGAGAGGGGAGGAGTCGTCCTCTTCGGACTCGTCAGGGGACGAGTCCGATTCCAGCTCTTCTGACCATAGTTCTTCTGACTCAGAAGAAAAACATAACCGCCTACAAGAGGCGAGAAGTTCCCATGCAGTGGAGAAGGGGGATAATTGGGCAGAGCCGTCCGCCTCTTACAGAGAGGAAAACACCCCCTACTACTGCAGGGTGCCCCGGGGCCGGATCGCAACCATGCGAGACAACGTGGCGAGCTTTATTGCTAACCACAAAATGGGCCCGGAGTATTTACTGTTTGTGCCGGATCCAGAAGATACTGTCGTCTGGCCGGCTGGTACCAGCTATGGTGACGGCTGTTTTGGCTGCTATGTGGCGGCCATCAAAGCTGGTCTGCGCTTCCCATTACATCCGGCTGTTCAGCGGATTTTAGATGGGTATGATCTGGGGTTATGGCAGTTAGCCCCCAACTCTTGGGTAAACGTACTCGGCTATGTGGCCGGGTGCGAACTGAACGGGGTGGAGCCAAGTTTTGAGGCTTTCGCCCACATGAACTATCTCAGCCGGACCCCTAAGTCGGGAGGTACCGGCTGGTATCAACTAACAAGCCACAGGGGTTACCTCATGACGAGAGGTAAGGCAAACAAATGGAAGGATTGGCGGAACACCTTCCTTATTATCGAGAGTTCAGACACGGAGCTGAACAAACGTTTTAACAAGTGGAACAGGGATCCGCCTCTTCTTGCAGGCGGCCGCAGCATGCCGCCTGTTCCCCCAAAGGCTAAAAGAGAGATCCTAGACAAAGGACTCTTCAAAGTAGAGACTAGGGTGAACTCTACTTCAGGGGTACGAGAGCAAGTACCCCTACACTGCGTCCCGAGCTTCAAGTGGCTCTATGATGAGTACTTCTTGGCCGCCTGTGGCCTCGGCAGTCGGTGCTCTAGAGGTAGCCGGCCTGACGAATACTCTGTTTTTTCACGCCTTGTTTACTTGGGATTTTTACTAACTTTGCTGTTTATTTCTTTCAGCCGACGCCATGAGTAAAATAACAGCATCTAAGACTGCGGCGGCCATGCTGCGGGTTTCGCTAATGAAGCAGTCGTACGCCGACTCCCCCAGCAAGGAGGCACCCTTGGTAAGCTTTGAAAACTCTTCCCCTTTAAGTTGTATTATGCATATACTAACTCTTTTTGTTTTCAGTCTGGCACTCCAAGGGCTTCTTCCTCGCAACAGCCGGACCCCAAGGCCCGGAGAACGACTGTTGCAAGCTCTCCTGGGTCTTCCAGGAAAACAGTGGCGGCTGAGAAGCAGCCGGCCACTTCTTCAAAAACCCAGGCGGGGCCGCCTAGATGTATGGACACTTGCTTGTAAAAACTCACTCTTGCTTCCTTCTTGATTAGGTCTAACTTGTTTTTCCTTTTGCTTAATGCAGCCGGCCCCCAGGGACTTGACTTGGTTGAGGTAGTCAAGTCAATGGTTAAAGTAGTTCCTCCCTCTGACAGGGAGGCGGTCAAGGGTGCCGGCACCCTTGACCTCGATGGAATTTCGGGATCCTAGCTGAGGTATACCCTTTTGAAGTTCCAGGACGCCTGTTAACCCTTATGATTGGAAACTGACGCCTGTTTTTCTTTGTACTTAGGCCCTGCTCCGAGTCAACAGCCTTCGCAAGCCGATTGATCGGAAAAACAAAGAGGTAAAGGCCGCAAAGGCTATGGCCGCCTCCAGCTGTGATAAAGCAATGTTTCAAATTGCCCAAAATGAAGTACTGACCATTGATCTTCTTTATTATCAGGCGCAGGCGACCGCCGCTGTTCGGGCTCAGCTAGAGGCGGCCCAAAAGAAGGTTGACGAGCTGGAGGGGACCGTCACCAAACTTAAAGCCGAGCTGAAGCCCCTTCGTCAGAAAATGCACTCTTACGAAGCCATGGAGAAATCTTTGGCTAACGTAAAAGAACGCCTGGTGAACCAGGAGAAGAGTCTTACCCAAGAGCTCTCGGACAAGGCCGAGCAAGAAAAACAAGAGCTCGTCCGGGAGATGGTGGAAGACTCCGCCCAAATCCAACGCATGACCTGGGAACGACTGTTCCCCAGTGCCGACTTTGCCTCATGGGAAAGAACGTACCGCCAGTGTTCGGAAATATATAATCAACAGATCCTGGCGGCTGCTGAAGAAGAGGCGATGGACGTTGCGTTGGAGGAGGAAGAGCCTGTTGTGGCGCTTGTGCCACTTGGGGGAAAGGCATCAAAAGATGATGCAGCGAAGGCCGAGTCCAGCAAGAAGAGTGCTGACCAGGCGGCTGCTGCTGATACTGAACTGCCCCCTTCTTAAGCTTTAAGTATATTTTTTCTTTTTTCACGGCCTGCGTGCCGTTTGCTTTGTAATTACCCGGCCAGGGGGCCGGGGTTTTGTATATTCTGCTGGTCTTTTATGGCCGGCTCATTTTAATCAAATTTTTTGTTTTTGTTCAAATTTGTCTAAGTATTTGAAATTTGCTCACTAGACAGACTGTTGTGCATGGCCGAACGTTAAGACAGGTACAAATAGTAAGTATGCCGCCTATGCCCCTGGACGACTGGTTGTCTGTTTCCAGGATAGATGATCAGTCGGCCATTTAATCAATCGGTATTCGAACTCTTTATTCAATTTGACCAAGTAAATAGAATTACCAAGTAGCCAAGGAATTTAAGTAGGAAAACAAGCGGCGGGTACCGGTTGTTTCCCTTTATTGCCAATGTTGGCCTCTAATTTGTTATTTGTTAACCTAGCAAGAGTATTGGTTGAGAGCCTTTGTTTATTAAAAACAAGTGGACGACTCGTACCTTTTAGGCTCAGTACTAAGTTTGAGTGACTATTAAGTTAACATAGGAGTTACTTAGTCTTCGTCACAATCTTGATTGAGTAGTAAAGGTATCAGGCGGCGTAGGCCGGCTAGACCCCTTGATTCACCAATGTTTGTTGGCTATTTACTCAATAGGTTATCCAGTAGGAATAGGGGTTCGAGTGCCCTTGTTTGTATAAAACAGGCGGACGACTCAAACTTTTTAGGTTCCATACCAAATTTGAAGGAGTGACTATGAGTTAACTTTGGAGTTACTCAGTCGCCGTCACTTTTGTTTGAGAAGTAGAGGTACCAGGCGGCGTAGGCCGGCTAGACCCCTTGATTCGCCAACGTTTGTTGGCTATTAACTCAATAGGTACCCCCTGCATTTATCCCAAGTAATACAGGCGGTCATCTGACTCAGATGTCAACTGCTACCACTGGTTTGGTTAGTGATAGAGTTATCCTTGTCTCAAAAACGGCTACGTGGTTGCCCTTTGGGACAGTCGTATAGGTGCCGTGTAATTAGTTTATAGAACAATGTTCCACCCAAAAGGGAGCTGCTCTCTGCGACGAATTTCATCCGAATGGATGCCGCCGGACGCCTGCTATAATGTTGGGACAGGTCGGATTAGTTTTTAATATTAGATCAGTTGACTAGGCGCCTGGTCTGATCATTCGGCCAGTGGCCTTGGTACGTTCTTGGTGAACGTATGTGCTAAGTAAAAGAAGGGTAGCCGCCTGTTAGTTACAGGATCGGCCAGGCCCTAAACTTTTTAGCTAAGTATTGTGAGTAAAATACTCGAGAGAGAGTAGCCGACTGTAATGGAACAGACGGCATGCCCCTGTAAAGATAAAGAGTGAAACTCAATGGAGAGTAGCCGACTGTAAAGGTACAGACGGTCATGCCCCTCGTAATACAAAATTGAATAGTAAGTGCCAACTTGTTAAGTAGCTCTTTACTTTACATCATTCAAAAGAAATATTTCTTAAGGTTATCTACATTCCAAGTTCGAGGCAACGGTTGTCCGTCTGGTGTTTCCAGACGGTAGGTACCGTCCCTGACTTCCGCATAGATTCGGTAGGGTCCTTCCCAGTTGGGAGTTAGTTTGCCAGACTCGTTAGCCCTACCAACTGCTTCCATTTTTCTAAGTACAAAGTCCCCTACTTTGAGTGGACGCCTGTGCACTTTTTTGTGGTATGATCTAGTCATTCTCAGGCGGTAGATTTCATGGCGCAAAACAGCATTGCCCCTCTTTTCAGGAAGTGAGTCTAATGCCAGGCGCATAGCTTCCCAGTTTGCCTCTTCGTCATATAGCATTACTCGAAGAGTCGGCTCGTAGTGTTCTATTGGAAGAACAGCTTCTGCACCATAAGTTAGGAGGAATGGAGTTTCTCCAGTCGCCCCTTTTTCAGTCGTCCTAATGGCCCAAAGAACATGTGGTAGTTCATCTGCCCATAGGCCGCCTGCTCGTTCAATTTTTTTCTTGAGACCGTCTGAGATGATTTTATTAAAGGCTTCTACCTGGCCGTTTGCTTGTGGACGGCCGACAGATGCAAAGTAATGTCCAATTCCTTGGTCTCCCAACCAGCTTTTGAGAACAGGCGTCTCAAATTGGGGACCATTATCAAAAACCATAGACATGGGAACCCCGAACCGAGTGATGACGTTTTTCCAAATGAATGAAATTACATCTTTCGTCTTGATTCCCTTTACAGCCTCCGCCTCTACCCATTTAGTGAAGTAGTCAACGGCAACAAGTATATACCTTCTGCCGCCTGTAGCAGGCGTATATGGACCCAGAATGTCCATGCCCCACTTAGCAAACGGTAGTGGGCTGTGAATGGTAGTGAGATCAGTAGCCGGACGGTGAATTAATTTGCCAAACCTTTGGCACTTGTCACATTTTTTCACCATCTCCATTGCATCTGCTTCCAAAGTAGGCCAAAAGTAGCCCTGCCGCCTTGCCCTTTGAGCAAGCATCCTACCACCTATATGGGAAGCACAGAAACCAGAGTGAAGATCATCTAGTATCTCTCGTCCCTTTTCAGGAGTAACACACTTTAAGAAGGGTTGAAGGTGCCCCCTCTTGTGCAGTTCCCCCTGTATCATTTCAAAACAGGAGGCTCGTTTTTTTAGTGATGCCGCCTGTTGAGGATCATCCGGCAGTGTACCGTTTGTCAGATATGCCCTGATTGAATCCATCCAGGTTGAGCTTCTGTCTAGAATTCCAATAGGATTTTCCTCGATGCTTCTCTTCTCCATTACTTCCCAAAACACAGTTCGAGGAGTATCGGAGGAGGCGGATGATGCTAATTTCGAGAGTGCATCTGCCTGGTTGTTTTCTGATCTCGGTACTTGGATCAGATGGAAATCCTCAAGGGAGCCGACTGCTTGTCGGACCGCCTGTAAATATTTGATCATGGCCGGATGTGTTGCTTCGTATTCGCCATTGTACTGACTCACTATCAGTTGTGAATCAGAACAGGCGTCTATTTTCCTTGCCCCGGCCGCCTTACACATGCGGATCCCGGCTAGTAAAGCTTCATATTCTGCCTCATTGTTTGAAGCCTGGAAACTGAAGCGTAGAGCATACTCGAACCTGTCGCCCTCTGGAGATTGACATACGACGCCTGCTCCACAACCGTTTGAAGTAGAGCTTCCGTCCACATATACCTTCCAGACTTGGTCTGGAACTTGAGAGTCAGGAGGACGAGTCATCTCTACAATAAAGTCAGCAAAGGCTTGCCCCTTCACTGCTTTTCTAGGCTCGAAAGTAACTTCGAGACTCTGCATTTCTATGGCCCATTTGATCATTCGTCCGGAGGACTCCATGGTGGTAAGGGGCCGTTTGATCGGTTGGTCGGTATACACGACGACTGCATGTGCCAGAAAGTAGGGCTTCAATTTTTTAACAGCCATGAAGAGTGCAAGACCAAATTTCTCCACTAGGGGATACCTCAACTCGGCATTTTTCAGTACGTGACTGACAAAGTAGACCGGAAGTTGACAGCCGTCCCTTTCAGCAAGGAGCACCGCGCTTAACGCATGATCAGAGACGGCCAGGTACATGTAGAGATTTTCTTTGGGCAAAGGGCTGACCAGCCTTGGCAAGGAATGCAAGTGAACCTTTAATTTCTGGAAGGCGGCCTCAGCATCCGGCCCCCATTCAAACCTTGCCTTTTTCTTAATTGCCTGGAAAAAGTATAGGCATTTGTCGCCTGATCGGCTTAGAAATCTTCCCAAGGCCGCCAGACAACCTGTTAACTTCTGAACCTCTCGGACGGTACGAGGCGACTGCATGTCAATGACCGCCTGTACCTTCTCAGGGTTCGCCTCTATTCCTCTCTGGTTGATAAGGAATCCGAGAAATTTCCCAGACTCAACTCCAAATACACATTTCTTGGGATTGAGCATGACATGGTGCCGCCTGAGTGTGGCGAAAGTTTCTCGGAGGTCCGTCAGATGATCTTTCTGAAGTTTAGTCTTAACAATCATATCATCAATGTATGCCTCGACGTTTCTCCCAATCTGATCAAAGAACACTGTGTTTATCATTCGTTGGAATGTAGCCGGGGCATTCTTAAGACCAAACGGCATGACCGTATAACAGTATAATCCCTGATCAGTGACGAAGGCCGTCTTCTCCTGATCTTTCTTCCACAAAGGAATTTGATGAAAACCAGAATAGGCGTCCATAAAACTCATCAAGGCATGGCCGGCTGTTGAGTCGACCAGGTTATCAATTTTGGGCAGAGGATAACTGTCTTTGGGGCACGCCTTGTTCAAGTCTGTGTAGTCTACACACATTCGCCAGGTGCCATTCGGCTTTTTAACAAGTACCACATTTGCAACCCAATCTGGGAAGTAACATTGCCGAATGAACCCTGCATCAAGTAATTTTTTGACTTCGGCGGCGGCCGCCTGACCTCTTTCTTCACCATGGTTCCGCTTCTTTTGCCGTACCGGCTTCTTTTTCGGATCCACAGCGAGTTTGTGTACTGCCAGATCAGGACTAATGCCTGGCATTTCATGGACTTCAAATGCAAAGATGTCCTTGTATTCTTTCAACAGGTTGTGAAAGTCAGCACCAAGGTTTCTCAGAGCAGTCGTCCCAACTTTGACTGTTCGGTCAGGGCGGGAGTCGTCTAATATCAGGTCCGTATGCTCACCAGCCGGCTGAGGGCGGAACTCATCCGGCCGGTCCTCTGCCAATGATTGCTATTTTCTTGCCTTTCTGGCGGACTCTGTCTGGGACGCCTTTCTTTTTCTGTCGCCTGTTTCTTGAACAGGCGCACTTTCCTTGACATTGTCAAGGTCTGTTTTTTCTCCACTTGACCCAGTGGCCTTAGCAGTGGGTTTGACATCCGAGAGATAGCACTCTCGGGCCATCCTCTGATCTCCCCTTAGGGAGCCGACTGTTCCATTGTCCCTTTCAAACTTAAGCAGCATAAGTGACGGGATTATAACAGCCTTGGCACTATTCAGGGTTGGGCGACCCAGAATCATGTTGTAGGCAGAGAGTTCCTCTACAACTAGGAATCGGACTACCATGTGTCGTCCTTCCCCTTTTTCGCCCAGGCGGACGGGTAGATCAACTCGTCCCAGTGGGTGGACGACTCCTCCTCCAAACCCTATTAAAGGGTGGGAGGCCGGATGTATGCAGTCCGTCTGATATTTCAGTTTTGACAGACATTTGCTGCTGATGAGATCTGAAGAGCTCCCAGTATCTATGAGGATTCGACCAACTCTCTGGTTGGCCACTTTACATTCAATAACGAGAGGGTCGTCATGCGGCCCCCTTATTCCTCCTAGATCCTCTTCAGTGATGACAATCTCAGGAAATATATATTTGGACGGTCGTTCTTGGTGAACGGAATTTACATCTAACCGCCTTATATTATCTTTGTTGCCCCTAATAGTGGGGCCGCCTCCTGAGAAGCCGCCTGCAATGGTGTAGACGACTGCATCATCTGTATCGGAACTGTCGGCCTGTTGATTCTTTTTGGCCGACTGCTTTTTTGAGGAAGTATTCCCCGTAGATTTCTTGACATAAGTGTCAAGATCACCTTGATCAGCCAAGCGGTCTAGGTACCGCATGAGACTAATGCAGTCGTTGGTGTGATGACCAATGTCATCATGATAAGCACAGATTTTGTCTTGGTTCCGGTTGCTCGCAGAACCCTTCATGGGGAGCGGTTTCTCAATTGAGAGCCGTCCCTTTATTTCTTTTAGGATAAACTGGTTATCCTTGTTAAACACATACTTTGGGGAGTATGGTTTGAATTCCTTTTTCTTCTTGGCCGGCTGTTTAGAGGAATCAGCCGCCCAGACCCCTTTTCTTTTTTCATCTTTGTTGGACGACTGTTTCTGTCGTCCTTCTCTATTGTCGAACCTCTTCCCGTCCGACTGTTTCATTGTACACAGATCAGTCGCCTGTATATAGGCTTCTGCTTCAATCAAGGCCTCTTGAAGAGTCGCCACCCTTTTTCGAACTAAATCAAATTTGAAGGTAGACCCGTCTTTGAGACCTCTAAAAAAGTCAGTATAAGCTACCTCATCCGGTAACCCTTGAATCTGTATTCTCATCAGGTTGAACCGCCTGATGTAGGAACGAAGCCCCTCCTTTTCACCCTGCTGAATTGTTCCCAAATCAAGGGTCGTTTTCTTCGCAGGGATGTTCATTGCAAAGTTGGAGGCAAATAAGTAAGCAAGCGTCCTGAAACTGTTTACACAACCAGTCGGCAGGTTGCCGAACCATTGCTGTGCAATTCCCTTGAGAGTTGCTGGGAAACACTTGCACCAAGTGGGATCATCCAACCCTTGAAGGTACATCAGGTTGGTGAATGCCATCAGATGGTCTTCCGGGTTAGTAGTGCCATCATAGGCGCCTACTAAAACATTTTTTACTTTGGCCGGCTGAGCGGCTTCAGTAATTTCCTTGGAGAAGGCCGACGGCTGTTCACCAAGTCTAAGCAGCCGTAGCTGCCAGTCCATAGGTTGGACGTTTTTTGCTGCAGGTCCACCAAATGGAGGTGGCTGCATAAAATATTGTTGTTGCGGCACAAATGGCAAATTTGGTACCGCCTGCGCACTATGAAAGCCAGACTGACGGGAGGTGCCGCCTGACTGACTCTCATGGTACGACTGAGTTGGCCTCATCGAGGCATTTCGCAAACTGTCCTGAAAATTTGAAGTAGAAGCCGACTCTGATAATCGGTCACTCTTCTTCTGCTCTAGCAGGTGCCGAGCATCTGTGAACGTTTGCTTTGACCCATCCGCCTGAATATGACGAACCGGTTTCCTATTTCCCGTAGGATAACGGAGTTTTGTGAAATCAAGAGCAGACGGCTCCCGCTTCTTAGATTTAGGATGGGGAGTCGCCTCTCGCCCTTGAACTGGCTTCCTCTTCAGTGAAGTGGAAGGTTTTTTGGCCGCCTGCTCTTTGACTGAAGCAGGCGGTTTTTTGTTGATCAACTCTTGGATCTCTCCCTTGAATCCCCTCATGAAGGTCATGAGTTCGTTCCTTGTGATGGGAGCAGACCCATCAGTCGGCTGTTGCCGAGCAAGCGGTGCGCCTGCTGGCTCGCTTCCTGTTTGAAGATACTCCCGTTCCCTTATTTCAGTATGACGGGTACGGCGGGCCCTTAGGGTCCCGTCTGGAGCTGTATGAGTTTCAACTTCAAATTCACTTTCGGTATCATGGTCCGACTGAACTTGAGGGTCATCTAGGGGACGCCTCTCTTCTGGGGTCGGTACAGACTTGGATGCCATCTCTGAAGTACTCTCCCCACAGACGGCGCCAAATGTTTCGGGGTTTTCTGATGTCCTGCGGGAGAGTTACAATTCCGAGACTGGAACCGGACGCCTGTACCTGCAAAATAACGGAGACTCCTGAGAGCTCCGCCTCCAACGGTCAAGTTAGTACCTGATTAAGGAGTAATTAATACAGAAATTAAAGTAATAAGGTCTCTCTAGGTGAGAGTATTTAATGTAGGTAATCTGCTTTGCTAGCGAGATCAGCCGGTTATTAGTGTGTTCCGTAAATTATTCGGTCCCCTGATTAATGAGGATTAATCGAGTATTTATAGCCTTGGGAAGCGTGCAACTCTCTAGGTTTAAGGTAAACCTAGGGCCGAACGGGCTTCTAGACTGAAATGGGCCTTGATGGCCGGTTGTCCCATTTGGCATGGGTGGACACGTGGCGTGTCTTAAGTGGTCCGTGTAGGACGCGTGGCGGAACCTGGTTGGTCCACTTGTCAAACGGCGCTTGGTGGATAAAAATCCCCTAATCAGTGGGGCTCATGTTGCATCCACACTTCAAGCTCAATGGGCTCTCATGTGAGGGGGCGTGATAGATTATAAAACTTATTTATGGGTTTCAACCATCATCTTAAACTTTTGGTTGAGTTGGTCCTCTAACAAGATGTATACAAGTTGACAACTTTGAAGAAAATAGCACACTGGTAGGAGAAGCTGGGGCGCTGGGCTCAACCTTTAGCAAAAATCTCGGCGAGCTAGAGTTGCAAACATTGCAGTAAAACCTGCAATTAGAAAGAGAGTCAAGCCACTGTCAACAAATGATAAACGAGCCTGGCCACACCCGTCACAAGTGTTCACTGTACAAGTACAAGAAGGTTCCACCTCAAAACCATATGACAATGAGGGGAGTAGCCCCTTAGCCTTATAAAGTAGACACAACATTCTTGTTTCTTCAATATGGGATACTTTCCAACACTTTCAATATGGAACAATACTTTCAGTCACATGTGGGTTTGCTCATGGGCTCAACACTCCCCCTCACATGTGAGTTGTCCATAATACTGGCCCAAATTACAACACAACCCAACCTGAGCTCTGATACCATGACAAATTAGGGTGAAGAGAGAATAGAATGGCTTATTATTATTGATCATCAATAGGCTATTTATAATAGCAACATAACATTCGTAAATACTCTAAACCCTAAACTTCCTTATAAGATAATATTTCAATTTCAATACTTAACCTAATTCTATGTATCTTAAAATATCACAAAAGATATATTATTTTCTCCTAAATAATATCATAAGATCTGTGAAAAATATATCACAATAATATATTTTCCTATATTCCTAACACCCTCCCGCAATCGTAACGGCAGTAACACGAAAGTTACGATTGGAAATTCCACTTTGTTGAAGTCGAGATGCATGTCGCCTTCATTTTTTTTTTTTCCTTCAATGATGAGAACATTCATCTTTTTCGAACTCATCAGTCAATCAAGCATGAACGTCATTCTTTTCGAACCTGCAAATATAACAATTTTGGTTTTTCCAGTGCAAAAACGAGCTCCAATCAAATATTGGTTTTTCAGAGTAAACCACACTCAAATCTCTTATTGGTTTTTCAGAGTAAACCACACTCAAATCTCTTATTGGTTTTTCAGAGTAAACCACACTCAAATCTCTTATTGGTTTTATTTTAGAGCAAAACCAAACTCATATCCAAAAGAGCAAAATCATGCTCGAATCAACTCACAAAAAATCACCCCATTCTTAAAGAGTGACAAAAGTCACGCATGTTGATGTAATTACATCAAGACATCACCATATTCACCAACAAATGCTTAAATTGCATTCACGTACTTGCGAAAATATTATATATATATATATATATATATATATATATATATATATATATATATATATAATCGGCAAGGGGAAAATTTTTGTGAACGGTCCCAAGATTTAACCTGCTCTTGATACCATGTTAAATTATGGGGAAAATATTTCTCTGTATTTTCTTTTTCCTTGTATTTTCCCATTTCTAATATATTCGGCCACATTATAATATATATAGACAATAGGAATACCTAACCCTAATATTCCTTAATATCTTAACTTCCTAAAATCTATCACAATATACCACATATATCTTTTCACAATAAGATCTCATATGATATTATTCTCATAATATCATATCACAATATACTCCTATCTCAATACCCTCCCTCAAGTCGGAGGTGTAGATCTCGAACGTCCGACTTGGACAATAAAAGAAAATCTTCATCTTGTTGTCATCATCAAGCTGCAATATGTAATCATTAAACGATCCTTCAAAAATCACCAAAAAAAATCTTCTTGAACTTGAATACTTGATCATGCGACGTTCTTGATCTTGATTTCTTTTATAATCAGCACAATAATATATTTTCCTATATTCCTAATAACAAACGATGGATTTTTTTTTCAACAACTGCTAAATGATATATTTATTATTTGAGCATACTCCGAATACAAGATCGATATTTAAATTTTAAACTAGACATATGGGCATGTGTTCACAGATCGATATATAATGTCTAGTAGGCAGTGGTCATGTTGAACATTTTATACACAGATCGAGCTTAGTTATACACTTAGCTATATGTTCATCAGTGTGTAACCAAAGAATATATCCTCTTTAAAGAATATATATCATAGTTGTCAAGTGATGATAAGATCAGTAACAGCTACAAGTACATCATTCACGAGCACTAAAAACACAAAGTTTCAGCACACTCGTTGCATAATGACCATGATTAAAACAAGTTTATAGAGAGTCGGAGATTCAAGAAATCCATAAATTAAATTCTAATTGTTCAATAACACTAATAATAATATTTTCAACATTTATAAAAGAAGAAAAACACAGAAATGAAAGGAGAAAAAAAAAAAAAAGAATCTTCCTACCTACCAGCAAGGTAACCCAATTTCTTCACTTGTAGTCTAGGGCTTTGCTTACCATTGGGCTTCGTTGCTTTCTTGGTCTTGGATTGAACCTAAAGCCTTACAAACTTACTGCATATTTAAGACACTCAATGATTAAAGCACTTGATGACAAGCACAAAATTTCATATATGAGCACCGTGTGGTCGGGGTTACTTATTCAGAGTTACTCAGCCGGTCAGGGGTTTCTTGGTCATGGCTTACTTATTCAATGGTTACTCTCATACAGAAAACGCACTAACCGACTGAGTAACCCCAAAATAAGTAACCCTTGATCAACTAAGTAACCCCTAAATAAGTAACCCCGGCCATACGGTGTGACCAGTCACACTGAAAAGCAGTTTCATGGCCTCACTCTATTTTTCCAACGGTGGAGATTCTGCTAGAGGTAGTCTTTTACAACGATATTTTACATTCTTTTATTTCTCACATCATTTTTTTAGGTAGTTTCTCATAAAATTTGGATTTTATTAGGAAATTTCCGACAAAAAAAAATCCTATTAGAAACTGTTTTCGGGATGAAAAAGAAAAAAAAATTTGAAAAATAAAAGCTAGCAATATTGACCGAAAAGATTGAAACGTGTTGAAAGCAACCAACCAAATAAAAGCAAATTGCTTTCTTTTTTATTATTTGGGTTGGGATACTTTAAAGTGTAAGAGAGTAAGATAATACAGGTAGGAGTCTCATTAGTTAGTGCAAATTAAAGGAAGTTAAAAATAAAGAATGCCATGTTCAAGAAAAGAAGCAGTTGTTAAGCTCTTCTACAATGTCACAACCATTGCAAAGTTCTTCTTTCTCTTCTTCTATCTCTTCTCTCTCTTTGTCGCAAAGATCTTCACTTACTTTTTCAGGTTATTAATTCCTCATTATTTACATTCAATTATACATAAAAAAAAATGAAAATGATTTAACATGTACTAACTGTAACGTTGTTAATCTAGCAGAACAGAAGATGATGATGAATACGAAGATGAGATGTTATATGAAGACGAAGACGAAGAAGAAGAGGAAATAACAACAACAACGGAGGTGGAAGACGAAGAAGATGAACTAGTACAAGAGTATATGCGGTATTCATATGTGGGTGAAGAAGATCATCTTGTTGCTCATGTAGTAAATGACGGCGAGGCCTTAGTTTTCGTTCCGAAAGATAGCTTGCATGATCATAGTAACTCCGATGAGAGCGTATTTCAAGATCCTGTTGAAGTTTTTAAGGAAGAGGTGTCCTGTTTTGAGAGCTCGTCTATTAGCTCTTCAGAATTCGATGGTGGTTGTAATAATGATGATATTGTTCAGAGCAATGCTTATGAGGTTGAAAATGAAGATTATGCATTAGATTACGACAAATCCAATTATTTGAATGATCAAATAATCTCTGGTTTCCGAGAAGAAGATGAGAGCAACATCAAAAATGACCAAATCTACGAGGACTTTCGTCGAAAATCTCCAATTGAGCTTTTGAAATATGGCTTCGAGGAGAATAATAATGATGCCACTGATAATAAAAATCATGGTATGTATATATGTTCTCTGTCCCTTATGTATGTTTTTGCACGGTCCCTAGCGTATAGACTAAATTTGATTATTAATATTTTTGGTTGCGTATAAATAAGATTGTTTAATTTGTGTATATGTTCTCTATCCCTTATGTTTGTTTTTGCACAATCCCTAACCTATAGTCTAAATTTGATTATTAGTATTTTTGGTTGCGTATAATTAAGATTGTTTAATTTGACTGTCCTCGATCTTGTAGGAGAAAAGAGTGAAGAGAAAATTGAAGTAGCAAAAAAGGAAGACGCGAATTTCACAAGGGATGACAAATTTCTAATATTCGCCCCACCAAAATCCGATTCAAAGAAAATGAACGTAGACATGGAAAAAGAGAAAGAGAGGATGTTCGAGGACACGTACACGATTGGATCAACCTCTAAGAGTTCCTCCGAATGGAGAAGTTCAATAAGGGATTCGTGTACAGATGATCCCTTCTCTTCCTCGTCTAGGAGGAGCTGCCCTAAATGGGAGTCTTATGCCGTGTATCAAAAATATGATGAGGAGATGATGTTTCTCGACAGAATTAGCGCACAAAAGCTTCATGAAACTGGTATGTTATACATCAATAGTTGTTATTACGTACCAACATAATTTACTCCATTGTAGTTTAATTTTGATGGATCTATTTAATTAATTTTTTTTTTTTTTTTTTTTTTTTTTGGTGAGAATTTATATTTTTATCCCAATTCTAAAATCCTAATTTATTTTGTGAGCAAGTAATTGTTTGTCAAGCATACTCCTCTAGTAAAAATTAAGATATCTATTGATTAGCGTGAGATTGGTATAATTGTTATAAATGTACTTCATATTTTATATAAGATCCACCCGATTCCTTATTACAAGGGATTATGTCTAAAAGGTGGTTATAATGGTACCACATAGATTCTCCTATATTGAGTAACTTGCATTTTAAAACGAAAGAAAATGACCATTTTACCCACATTACTTCTAAGTTAAGCATTGAACTACCAAAGCATTACAATAGTTTCGTCAACTTGGAACTTGTTCCCTTCCCTTCAAATAAGATGATTTGATCTGAATATTTTAAGATATAGTCTAGTATTTTAATAAGTCTATCTAATATGATGTGAATATTTCTGGTCTAATTTGAACAAAAATCTGAAATAATAAGTATATATTTGAAATAATAAGCTGAAGAGAACAAGTTCTTGCTTAATTGATTAATTTTACAATTGATTGTGTAGAATCATTGAAGTCATTCCAAGTGGAACCAAGATCAATATCCCAAAGAATTGTACACAAACTTGGTAACAAGAAGAAGCCAAGTTCAGGCGACGAAATCTACAAGAACAACCCTTATAATGAACTAGAGGTTGCATATGTTGCTCAAATATGTTTAACGTGGGAGGCGCTTAACTGGAACTACGTAACCTTCAAGCGGAAGCTCGTGTCGAAAACCGAACTAGTAGACCCTGGTTGCCCGGCTTATATTGCACAGCAATTCCAGCAATTTCAAGTACTTCTTCAAAGGTACAATGAAAATGAGCCTTATCAACGCGGTAAAAGGCCAGAAATTTATGCGCGAATGAGGGGCCATGCTCCTAAATTGCTTCAAGTACCTGAATATCATGGTGAGTTTCATTTTTAATTTTTCAAAAACTTTTAATCTTGGAACCAAATTTACATGACTTGTATGGCTTGACTAACAATTTTTAAGGAAAACATTAGCGTAACATCTAATAATTGAGAGTGAGCGAGAGATACCTCAAGTGGTTAGAGCTTCCCTTCTAGTGTTACTTGTTGGTTACTTGCCTTTTTGTGTTATTCTAGTTAAATTTGAGTACAAGGTAATAATGAAGAATCTTGATAATTTAGTGCACGGTCGATCTTAATAAAGTTTACTTCATAATAATGCGTGAGAATTAGCCTAATCATAACCAATCATTGGTTCAACACATTGATATATCCTATTGTTATTCAAGAGTACATGAATCATATATTATGAAATCATAATGCAAAATGTGCCAAGAGTTCAACCAAAGAAAAGGTTTCGTGTATTTTTAGTTTTGTACTAGCCGAGGTACAATTCTTTAGCCATATTAGTTGCTTGTCGTCTTTTAGAAAATTGAGAATTTATGACGAAACAGATAGCAAGTTGTTCAAACGGTCTAACAATTTTATGTAGTTATGTCCATTATGAACCCGAATATATTATTGCTTCTTACAGAGTAGTTCTTACATCATTAAATTGTTCAAATTACAGATTATGAAGGAGAAGAAAAGGAATTAAGTGGAGGAAGAATAGCATCAACATTGTTCCTTGAGATACTAGAAGATTCAATTCAAACATTTATGAACTTTCTTAAAGCAGATAGAGAGAGTCATTGTCAAGTTATCACTTCTTTTTTTAAAATACGTCCAAGAGGATCAATCGATCCTACCGTTCTCAAAGTGTTCAAGAAATGCAACAAAAAGGTCAGCTCAAGCATCAATATATATATGTCAATAACATATATCTATTTTTTAATAATTTCGTTAAAATTTATTTAAAGATATTAATGACTAAAATTGTGCATTCACTCATGTATTAGTGAAAGTGTGAAACTGTTACACTTATTCAAATACAGATGAATATCTCTTATTAAATTTTATAATGTTTGTTCATACACTTTTTATAAAATAATGATGCATATACGTAACATATTCTAATATATTGTGAATGTATATTTGCAGAAGAAGCTGAAGCTGAATGAATTACAACGTTCGTGTATATGCTTCAAAAAGAGGAATCTAACAAGGGAAGAAGAAATGGAGATTTTGATGAGTTTAATCGATTTAAAAGTGGTATCAAGAGTTTTAAGAATGGCAGAAATAACACAAGAACAATTACATTGGTGTGAAGATAAGATGGGCAAAATAAGAATTTTTGAAGGGAAGAAATTACAAAGAGATTCCTCCCCTCTTTTCTTTCCTGCTCATTGACCCAATTTAAATAAAATAACATGCTTTTGCTTTGGTGACTAGACTTTGCATCTTCATTGAATATATGAATATCCCTTTGGAAGTCCCATTTGCTTTTGGGTTTATCATACAGGTTATTTACCATAAATAAATTATGGGGCTGCCAAACACGTTAAACTTTTGACACATACATACAAAGACCTGATCAAGTGTGGCCCGACCCAACCCGATTTTTGTTTGGCCGGGTTTGAAAATGCGTTTTTATGCATATTTAGTTGATTTTTTAGGTCCGACACTCCGACTCGAAAAGCCCGCACGGCCCAACCATTTTGGACAGGTTTGGACACAAAAATTCCGGCCCGAAAAGTGGGCATAATGTTTTAACTCCAACCTGGCCGGCCCGACGTTTGATCAGGTCTACATACAATATAGTAAGTTTGGAAAAGCGTTATCTCCACTGACGTGTGTAATTGACACACTTATCTGTAATCAGTACCCTATATAGGTGGAAATAAAAATCTAGTTTAACCCCTTGTACTTTCTAAAAAAATTATTTTTAGGGTAACGTTATACTCTGTATATAGTCTTTACTAAGAATAAGCGTTGTATAAATTTTCTAGTTTGGCATTAATTTAAGAATGTATGTCAAAATCACGCGCAAATTATTGTAATTTAATGTTGTATTTTTTTCATTTTTAACGTCTTATATGTAGTCCTAAAGGTTGTGTACTTATGTATATCAATTTCCTTATTTGTATTTGTAATTTTTTTTTGTTTGTGGTCCACAATATAGACTTTTTTTTAAAAATGGAATAGGGAGGGATGATTTTAATAAATAATAATAGTCATTCGTCACTTACAATCATCCCTTAAGAGATCTAAATTTTCAATACAAAGATTAAATACCCCTAAACTAATGGCATCGCTTCTGAACTGTTCCTGAATAATTTTAGATGTATTTGCATCGTTATTGACGAAGCTCCATTGATGTATAGTAGTAAAAGTGATAAAACTTAATTGACCATCAAGATCTGCAAATTTGCAAAACGAATCTTCTAAATCTGCACCCCTATACCAACAGACCCACAATTCCACAAATTTACAAGATGAATCTTCCAAATATGTATCTCTGCACACACAAAAAACAAACAAACAAATAATACTAAACCCTACATGGAGGGATTAGGATTGACTATAATCACCATATTGTTGGTGATCTTTATTGGCTAAAAACAATAAATTGAAGAAGAATTTGGGGCTTACTATCGATAAAAATCGATGGCACCCCCTAAGTTTTACTATGATAGCTAGGTTTGAAGAGAGAGAATAGAGAAGTTTTTAGGGTTTTTTTTGGTCCACAATAGGTGATAAACCTTTAAAAGGAATTTTCTTGAATATCCTTACTGAATAACCCTTTTTTGTAAGGAAAAAAAAAAGGAGAAAGTGGAGTAATATATTAAGGGATCCTTCGTGCGTGCATGCCCACAAATCAAAGGGAAAAATAAATGAAGTGGATGAGATGACCAAAAAAGATTTGAAGGAATCTAAAAAAGATAGAAGAGTCGGAGTATAACTTTGTTTTGGGCTCCTTGATGATGTTCTTAACGTGGAAAGTGAATGAACATGCAAAGAGACAAGTATTGCTTTAGCTTTAGCTTTAACTTTTTTTCATAAGGATTGTTTGTTACATTTTGGATTTGTGAAATAAAAGGTTGTTGCATGTAGAGTAGTGGGAATAAATAGGTTGCTCGTGTTACACTCAAACATTAACAACCCTTTCCTTACAAACTCTTAAATAAACCTGCTAAACTTAGTACTGTCAAAAAAAACCGAACCAAACCAGTTAAACCGAACCGATTCAAACCGATCCGAATGAGAACCGAACCGCTTAAAAATCGATTTTTTGAAACCGAAAATCAACCCGAACCGCATTTTAGTAAACCCGAAACCGAACCGATCCGAGTAACATTAAACCATTTAAGAACCGAACCAAATCTAAACCGAACTGAAAGGAAACCGAACCGAAAATGAACCGAACCGTTTCTAACCCGAAACCGTTTGAACTGGCATAAAACCGTTTACATCGAACCGTTAACAAACTGCAAACCGTTTTCACCGAACCGTTTATAAACCGAACCATTTATAAACCGAATCGCTTATAAACCGAACTGTTTATGAACCGAATTGCTTATAAATCGAACCGTTTACAAACCACTTACAACAACTCATCAAATCATGATTATGACACTATTAACTAAATGATCAAAAAAGAAGCAGATAATAATCTGATAGTAAAACAATAATACATTAATGCACTAAACTTTTATAATCTACTTCGTAATAAACTCGTAAGATCAGTATGGCTAAACTTGAAATATAACATGATATGTATTTATAAAATTAATGAGAATTTGCATATAATATGATGCCTCAATATGAAGTGATGAAGTCTCAGCTTGATATAAAAACTTGTTAACCAACAAAAAGTTAGAAAGTAGTATAAAATTTCAAACCAAAACTGTTTAATTGTCCGAATCCAAACGACTCGATAAAAAACCGACTTTTTGAAATCAAAAACAGACCTGAACCATAATTTAGTAAGCCTGAAATAAAACCGATCCAAATAATGTTAAATCGTAGAAGAACCGAACCCGTTAACGACCCGAACTAAAATAAAACTGAACCAAAAAAGAACTGAACCGTTTCTAACCCGAAACTGTTTGAACCGGGATAAAAACCGTTTACACCAAACCGTTAACAAACCGCAACCCGTCTGCACTGAACCGTTTACAACACGAACCGAATTTAAACCGGGATAAAAACTGTTTACACCGAACTGTTAACAAATCGCAACCCGTCTGCACCGAACCGTTTACTACCCGGACTGTTTACAACCCGAACCGAATTTAAAACCGTTCAAGAATAAACCGAAACCGAATCGAACCAATAATTATTTAAATCAAACTGAAATCGACCCGTAAGACATTTGAACCGATTTCAAACCGACCCGATTTCAAATCGAACCGATTTCAAAACCGAACCGAAACCGAACTGTCAAACCGTTTTGACAGTACTGCCTAAACTGGTTCACATTCATTTATTGTGGATCATTAAAAAAGTCAATATGTTAAAATAAATTTATTATGTCAAAATAAAAGTTATTGTTATGTGTGAGATTATTTTGTTTTTAATGAAAGTTTTAATATATTGGTCAATATGAATAATAAAGGTCACTTTGTTAGAATTAAGGTCACTATATTTAATATAACGTCGGATGACACATATATATTTCAGGTTTACAATAATATTAAAAGTCATACAAGTTTTTATCTATTTATTTTGAACACACACAAGTTTTAAATAAAGGTCATTATATTAAATTGAGGGCCACTATGTTTAACATAATGCCACTTATGTACATATGGACCTTAGGTCCACATGCAATACAAGTTTATTTACCCCTTCTAATCCCTAAAATATCAATAAGAAAAATTAAAACTCGTAATGGTTATGCAACCCAGGTTTTACGCAAAATTAAAGTGAAGGAAATTTTGGGATGTTTTCAAGTTTCGGGTTTTTTGGTGTTCAAACTTTGTGGAGAAAAATATAGAGGAGTGAAGATGATACAAGTTGTGAGAAGGGATTGAAGGGTTTTGTTATGTACAAAGGATTAAATAGGGTTTTGTTATTTACAAAGCCACCAAGGATAAAATCTAAAAGTTTGGGATTACTCGGCTAATATTATAGGTTTAACTTTGTTAGGGTAATAGAGATTACTTAGTTTGTTGTAGGTATTATTCTAAGTGTTGTAGGGGTTACTCTGTTAGTGCGTATTAAGGGATTTCTTTGTTTTTTACAAGCGGCCACACAGTGTTGCCAACACAACTGCACAAAAAAACGTGGTGAATGTTTATTCAAAATAAATAAATATCTAGATAAAAAATTAAATAAAAATAAAACAAAAATATATGTAAGGTTAATAACTCAATGTTATCCATTTTGTTCATATAATTTGAAGATTTTATATGTTCATATGCATACAATGAGAAGGAAAAAAAACCTCTCACAGTTGCTAAAACTTAATGTTTTATCTTTTGGCGAATATGTGGATATGCAATTACACAATTATGTTAGGATGCTTCATCATATATGCAACAGAAATAGTGGGTGATTGAGGTATAATAGTAGAAATTAATGTACATAAAAAATTAACATTAACATTATAATAATACTTAGCATAGTGACCAATGTAATAAGTAGAAAGAGATATCTAAAGACATACGGAGTAACAAATACAATACTTATACAAGTAAAAAAAAAAATAATAGTATTTGTCACTCTGTAATCATATTTATTGAGCTTGTCAGGATAAGTTAATTAGGTCAAAGATTTAAAGTGATTTAACACAAGTAATTCATAATTTTATTATGTGAATGAAATTGTAGTACAAACTTATTATATGAAGTCTCGCAATTTTTAACATACTCCTAATTGTACTTGATCTCCAACAATTACTACACATAAGTTGTGTGCAAAAAACTAGAAAAATTACCAAGTGAGTTTCTTTAAAAAAACTGGAAAAATTACCAAAGTGAGTTTCTTTAGTTTAGTATAATGGGACCTGTCACTGCCGTACCACGTATTGGGAGTCGTGTCAGTATCGCCACATCTCGGAGCGTGACGGTGGCCTCCCCAACTGGTAGATGGAAGGAATGAGTCTCCTGTCTCCATCTTTCAAACGAGCGCAGCAATTAGCGGTCGATCTATAGGTGTGAAGGCCATCCTGTGAAATCCGCGAAAACCCACAAAATCGATATAATGTAGTACACGCGGGTCGACGACCCAATCTTCTACCGCCTTGCCAATGTGGTGCCTGCAAAGCAAGAACCACCATGCTTGATCAACCTGTACAACCAACAAAATTACATTGTTAGATCAATTAACATAAAAATTGCCAAAAACATTAAAGATTTGGTAGATGAAAACTTACTGACTGCTCCCATATGTCACGGCTCCGATGGGTGCCCTGAAGTTTCAGGACAGAAGGGTCAGCTGGTCCTGGGTCAGCTCGTGGCGGTCCTTGATCGTGTCCCTCCATGATCTCTGTTCATTGCACAATGTAAAACAAGAAATCAGCTATATCCTAAGTGAAACATACACACACATATTATTAAACTAAGACATAAACTAAGACCAATACCAGTCACCGCCGTTCGTAACAGACAAGTTCTCTTATTGTGTCCTTCCTGATGACAACGACCACATTTGCTTGGTGGACGGTTAGTCTGATCATCCATTTCATTTTGTATACGCTTCGACTTTGGTCGACCATGTCCTCGACCATGTTCTCATCAGGAATGATTTTAGGCCCTCTGTATGTCCTCCACGTCGTCTCACAAGGAATAGGCCAGAAGTGTGGGGCATAAGTATTCATATACGCCTCTGATCGTAGGAAATTGTCCACCCATGGTTCAGTACTTAAGACACACGGCTTGAACATGAGAACACGGTAGGTAAAATATCATAGGCTTGTTGCATGTACATGTTCTCAAATTGAAGTTAACGGTATGCTTATGACCTCCTTTTCTGCCTATCCTGTCTCCCCGGTGTGTTTTTACTTGGTATATACCAAGTTGACGGCTATAAACATCCACTGTATGGTATTTTGCTTTTCCGTTATTCTTCTCCAAAATGGAAGTGACCTTAGGTGAGTATGCATATCCGTCGGCACGCCTAGCAAGTGAACTATCCCTTCTTAAATTAAAATACTTGTTAACTCTGTGGAAATTTAACTCGACTTGGGACATGATCAACAGAAAACGAGCTCCCTTCAACACATTGTTAAATGTTCCTAAGAAATTTGTAGTACATATTCCATACCTACGACCAGCGTCATAAAACAAGGACCACCTGCGAAACGGCACATCCATAATGTTACTCTAGGGACTTGACACAAGATTCATCGATAGAACGCATATCATCAGTCAATTTTTTTTCTTGGCGTTGGTAAGCAGCAGCCTTGAACATATATCTCATGTTGTTGTTCTTCACATGAGTCCTCAAGTTAGAGGCCATTTGTCGAACACAAAACCTGTGAAAGGCCCGTGGCTCATGAAATCCAACATTCAGGTTAGTCATTGCAGCAATAATCCCAGCATGTCGGTCAGATATAAACACATAAGCCATCTCAATTAGTAACATGAACCCGAATGCAGCTTAGAAACCAAGACCAACTGGAGGTGTTTTTCCCCTTCAATTATTGCAAATGCTAGAGGAAATACTTGAAAATTAGCATCAACACTTGTAGCAACCAAAAGTGTGCCTTTATATTTCCCATACAAGTGTGTCCCATCAATAGAGAATACAGGCGTGCAATGTTAAACCCATCGATGCAAGGTTTGAAGGCCCAAAACACTCATTCAAACACCTCCATGTTGCCGTAATAAATGCCTTCAGCAATAGCTTTGTATTTCCATAAAACTACGGTGCCCGGGTTTGACTCTTGGAGGGCTTGCATGAAACAAGGAAGTCTTTTGTACGAACTCTCCCAATCCCCAAAAATTTCCGCAATAAATTTCTGTTTGGCATACCATGCTCTTCGATAGGGAACATCGAATTGAAATTTGTTGGAGATGAGATGTTGTATGAATTCAAATCTCAAATATGGATCTTTCTGCACAAACGACTTCACATAGTCACAGATTATGGAGGAGTCCAAGTGTCGGTGATCGCTGGGCGGACTTCATTCACGCAGTTCTCATGATGTGGCCCTTGTAAGATACGATCTTAAAGGCATGTGTGGTCAAATTTGTTTTTGTACCATGTAGCGACCAACCACACTCCCTCTTGCATTTAAGATGAAGGACATTCTCATTCGACGTCACCGTGGTGTAGAACTGATTCCGTTCTATGGAATACAATTTTACCATTTCCTGGAGCACTTTCTTACTGTCGAAAGTCATGCCCTTCTCAAATTCTCCCCCGACAACAAACGAAGTCTGGCTCCCCAGATCAGCCAATACATGTCCACCTCATAGTTCTCGTTTATTTGAGTGAACCAAGGCAATGGAGTTCTAGCCACAGCATCATCAACAGACAATTCGTTGTTTTAACATCTTCCTCATCTCCGCCTTCACCCTCGCCGTTTGTATCATCATACATATCAAGAACAGACAATTCATTGTTTACAACAGCTTCATCATTCACCAAAGTTTGAGACAGTGTTGCTTGAACATGTTTATGCGTAGGAGAGTAATTTTGCAACTGCATCGGTGATGAAATGTCATTGTTTGAGGTGGATGGACCAGTTGCTGCAACATTGACACCGACGCCCCTTCATGTACAAGTGCAGTAAAATGTGAAATGAATGGAATGTCAAATCGATCATCGTGTAACATTCTACTGAAAGATTCCCATTCCATATTCAAATGACGGAATGTTGTATGAGGGCATTTGTAACGAGCTTGTGTTGTATGAGGGAAGATATGTAGGTTGTTGCTCTGTCAAGCGAATAGTCTGTTGAGTACATATAGGCACCATTTCAACATACAAACCAGTGGGAAGAGATCGACCCCATTGCAACGACACCCCTCAAAACCTCCAAATGGTCGTCATTCAAAACAAGTAAGATTGAACCCCACTGACACTCTCAAACCTCATTTTAATGTTCAGTTCAATATTCGTTGGTTTGAAGCAGTTATAGTATAAACCTTCTTCAACAAATCATTGTAAGTCCATACAAGGTTTTAATGCCAACGGTTCCATTTTTCCTCCTCTATACTCGACGTTCGATCCGACACACAAAATTTCACCCCCCTAACGGCATAACAAAACAATTAATTGTGAAGACACGTTCTACATAACAATCGGAACACATATTAGATGACACAAATACACAACACAACTAAAACGACAATGATTCCATTAAATCCTCAAGCTAAGCGTATATACAACTTAGTGTTCAACAATGTACTTATTTACCTAGTTAATCAACAATGTAGTATATATTTAAATGTACCTAATTCAACAATGTAGTTCGTAAACATACTTGAAATTTACACACTAAGTATGAAGAATAATGTATGCTTCATATACATGATTTGAAATTAAACAACATACATATAAATATACTTAATTTCAATAATTAAACAACAAATGTATTATGTAGTTATACTTATTTCGCATACTTGAACAACAATATAGTACATACATTATAAATTACAAACATAAATTCCCAAAAAAATCATAAACAAGTAAAATAGTTAAATTCAATACATACCTCAAATTCAATCAATGTACAGCGTAAAAGTGTTGAACAAAGAAGGAGGAATAATGTTTAGTGACTATGATGAAGATCTAAACAATGGAATGTGATGAACTTGCTGCAAATATGGAGGATTGGGCGAGCAATGAGGCGCGGGTTAGGGTTTGGAATTTGGGGTTTTTGCGTTTTGTTGAAGAAAAATGAAAAAAATAACAGTACTGCTGAAATACCCGATACAAAAATACCAACCAGGTTGGCGTTTTTGGTACAACAGTAAAACGCCAGCCTGGTTAGCGTTTTTACCTTGGCAAATTTTCTTAGAAAATTCAGTCAAGGTAAAACGCCAACCAGGCTGGCATTTTTCCCTACACTGAAATTTTTTTTTTAAAAAAAAAGGCCAGAGTAAAAACGCCACCCTGGATGACGTTTTACCCTGAAAGCTTAGTTTGGTAAATAATTTTGCCACGCGTTTACTTTGAAAAATAGTTTCTTAACGAAACTCACTTTGGTAATTTAAAAAAAAATAAAAATAAAAAATAATAAAATTGTATGCGTGCCCAACATATGCCATTAGACCCATAGTGTGCATGAAAGTGTGAGGACACATAAAGCATGTGCCATGATGTAGGTTAGTAATAATAAGGTGCATGAAGATCATGCATGCAATCTATATGAATTGAACTATCGAAGCTCTTAGAGGAATTGGTAATGCACCATAATAGTTATAAAAGGGTGTCTTCCTTCTTCAAGTTGCATTCCTCATCAAAATCATGATAGGTGTTGTATAGCACATAACACTGTTGCTGAAAAGACTGTAGATTATGACTTGAGAAAAGACTGTGGGTTCTATCTGTTTTATTTTCACTGTGAAAACTTATACAAATTCTCCTCATTCACAAGACAAAAATCGACATTAACATATACTTCGTACAGTAAATCATCATTCATCAATACTCCGATCATACAGCCTTTCAAACTCCCACACCCTATTCAAGACACTAAGTTTTGTTTGGAACAATAGTTGTACCGAAACCAAAAGATGTATACAAGTTAACTGGTTTCAAAGAAAATGGCACTGGTAAGAGAAGCAGGGCTCAACCTTTAGCAAAAATCCATTGAAACAGTAAAATCACCGAGCAGGAAGACAAAAGCACATTGTCTTGGTTTTCATTCCTAGCCTCTTCTTAGATTTCTTACCTACCAAATGGGAAAAGAAGAAAAAAAAGACTTATTCAATCTAAGTGACTCAAAGAATTAGGATTTGACACAAGCTGAAGTACAGGATTTTGTT